>NW_028270306.1:0-193986 GCF_037043375.1 Chiloscyllium plagiosum | reverse complement strand
TGCCATGATGCTTAGATTGAGTCTAATCTAAAAAATGAGATAACGGAGGTTTACATGAATTCATACAGTTTTTGAGCAAAGTACAATGTAACTCTGCAAGTACAAATTCACCCCTCAAATGTATATATATATATGTGTGCATGTGGGTCTTTTTGTCTGTGTGTGTGTGCGTGTGTGTCTGTCTTTCGGTCTGGGTTGGGGGTTGTGAGTGTGAGAGAGTGTATGTGTGTGTGTGTATGTAAGTGTGGAGTGTCTTATGTCTGTGACGGGATGCATGTGTGTGGGAGTGTGTGTGCGTGTCTGGGGTGGGGGGTTGTGAGTGTCTATGAGAAAGAGTGTGTGTGTGAGTGTAGAGTGGTCTAAGTCTCTGAGAGGATGCATGTGTGAGTGTGGGAGTGTGTGTGTCTGTAAGGGTATGTGTGTGTCTGTGTGCGTGTCTGTGTATATGCGTGTCCGTGTATATGTGTGTGTATAAGAGTGCTTGTGTGTGTGTGTGTATGTGTGTGTGTGTAGTGCAATGGGGTCACCTGTTGAGGCTCTCCCTATGGGTACTGAACTTAGCTATCAGCCTCTGCTCAGCCACTTTTCACTGTTGCCTGTCCCGAAGTCCGCCTTGGAGGGTGGTCACCTGAAGGTCTGTGGTCGAATGTCCTGGACCACTGAAGTGTTCCCTAACTGGGAGGGAACCCTCCTGTCTGTTGATTGTTGTGCTGTGCCCATTAATCCGTTGCCATAGCCTTTGCTCAGTTTCCCCAATGTACCATGCCTCAGGGCACCCTTGCCTGCAACGTGTAAGATAGACAACGTTGGCTGAGTCACATGAGTACCTGCCATGTACATGGTGGGAGGTGTCCCCATGTGTAATGGTGGTATCCATGTCCAAACTCTGGCACATCTTGCAGCACCTATCATGACAGGGTTGAACCACCACCCTGTTGCCCCCACAACTTTCCATAATCTGTTTACATATTTGTACCTCTATCTCACGCTCGCTGTTGGGAGGCCTGTAGTACAGCCCCAACATTGTTACCATACCCTTCCTATTTTGGTGCTCTGCCCATATTGCCTCACTGCTCGAGTCCTCCATAGTGCCTTCCTTCAGCACAGCTGTGATATCCTCTCTGACCGGTAATGCAACTCCTCAAACCCTTTTTACCTCCCTCTCTATCCCACCTGAAGCATTTGTATCCTGGGATACTTAGTTACTGGTCTTGCCCTCCCCTCAACCAAGTCTCTGTAATAGCAATAACATCATACTCCCAGGTACTAATCCAAGCCCTAAATTCCTCTGCCTTACCAACTACACTTCTCACATTAAAACAAATGCACCTCAGACCACCTGTCCCTTTACTTTCATTATCTGCTCCCTGCCTACTCTTCCCCTTAGTCACGCTGACTTCATTATCTATTTCCTTATTGGCTTTAGTTACTGCCTCCTTACTGTTCACTAACCTCCTCATTTGGTTCCCATCCACCTGCCATATTAGTTTAAACCCTCCCCAACAGCGGAAACAAAAGCACCCCCAAGGACATTGGTTCCAGACTGTCTGATTTGTAATAGTCCCACTTCCCCCTGAACCGGTTCCAATGTCCCAAAAATCTGAAACCCTCCTGACTGCACCATCTCTCAAGCCACTCAGTAATCCTGTCTATTCTTTCATTTCTACGCTGACTAGCACAGGGTACAGGTAGCAATCCTGAGATTACTATCCCTGAGGACCTACTTTTTAACTTGACTCCGATCTCCCTAAATTCTGCTTTTAGGACCCCATCCCATTTATGACCAAATCATTGGTGCCTGTATGCACCACGACAGCTGGCTGTTCACCGTCCCCCTTCAGAATGTCCTGCAGCCGATCAGAGTCAACTATGACAAGTGCACCTGGGAGGCAATATACCATTGGGAGTCTCATTTTCAACCACAGAACCACCTATCTACTCCCTTTACAATTAAATCCCCGATGATTATAGCCCTTCCACTCTTTTTCCCACCCTCCTGTACAGCAGAGCCAGCCATGGTGACATGAACCTGGCTCCTGCTGCCTTCCCCTGGTGAGCCATCTCCCCCAACAGTAGACCTGTTTTGGAAGGACATGACTGCATGGGACACCTGCACTGCTTTTCTGCTCTTTCTCTCCCATTTGGTCACCCATTCCCTTTCTCCCTCAGCAATCCTAATCTGCGGTGTGACCAATTCACTGAACGTGGTATCCACGACCTCCTCAGTATCATGGATGCTCCAAAGTGAGTCCATCCACAGCTCCAGAGCCATCATGTGGTCTAAGAGGAGCTACAGCACTTCCTGCACGTGAAGGAGTCAGGGACATCAGCCATGTTCTTGAGTTCCCACATTGAACAAGAGGAGCATAACACAGGTCTGGGATCTCCTACCATTTTTACTCTTACGCTTAACTTAGTTCAACTAGTCCTGCTATTTATTGAGTCCCTTGTCTTGTTCCTTTTTCCAAAGTGCATCACCTCACATTTATCAGGGTTAAATTCCATCTGCCTCTGATCTGTCTGTCTGACCAATCCGGTTACATCCTCCTGCAACCTCCTTCTTTCACCGAGCCAATCTTCATATTATCTTCAAACTTACTTATCATTCCCCGTCACATTATCATCTACATTGTCTCTATAGATCACAACTGAAAAGAGACCCAGTAGTGACCCCTGTGGTATCCCACTGCACACTGGATTCCAGTTACACAAACAGCTTTCTGCCTCATCCCCTGTTTCCTGTCACTGAACCAATTTGGAATTGAATACTCCAGGTGTGATCTCACTAAGGCTCTGTACAATTGCAGCAAGACATTCCTGCTCCTGTACTCGAATCCTCTCACTCTGAAGGCCAACATCCCATTTACCTTCTTCACTGCCTGCTGCTCCTGCACACTGACTTTCAGCGACCTATGTACAGGGACACCCAGGTCTCATTGCACCTCCCCGTTCCAAATCTATCACCATTCAGATAACAATCTGCCTTCCCGTTTTTACTATTAAACTGGGTACCCTCACATTATATTTCATCTGCAATTCTCCCAACTTCTCTGAATCACACTGTGGTATATCTGCCTTCTTCTCACAGCTCACCCTTCCACCCAGATTTGTGCCATTTACACACTTGGAGATATCATTTTAAGTTCCTTCTTATAAATTATTCAGATGTATATTTGTGAATAGCTGGGATCCAGGCCTATGATACCCCATTAGTAACTACCTGTCATTCTGAAAAAGGTCTATTTACTTTGTCTCTTTGTTTCCTGTCTGGTGGCCAGTTCTCTCTGCATGTCTATATGCTACTCCCACTCACATCAGCCTTAATTTTACAGATTAACATCTTACCTTGGACCTATCAAAAGCCTTCCGAATGTCCAAACAAACCACATCCATTGGCTTTCCCTTCTCAAATCTACTCGCTACATCCTCAAACAATTCCAGTCGAGTTGTTAATCATGATTTCCCTTTCAAAATGCCATGCTGACTCTGTCCAATTCTGTCACTGTTTTCTCAGAGCTAAGCAATAAAATATTTTGTAATGAACTTTCTCCACTGCTGATGTCTATTTAATTGGTCAAAAATTCTCTATTTTCTCTCTCTCTCTCTCCCGCCTTTTCAATTGATGTGTGACTTTAGCTGCCCTCCACTCTGCAGGACTATTCCACAAACAGATAACCAACAATGTTTCCAATACTTTACAACCATGTCCTGAAGTAGTCTGGAAAATAGATTATTTGTCCCTGCTGATTTAACAAACTTTATTTTTTCCAGAACCATTTCCCTCCAAAAACTGATTTCCTTCAATACCTTGCTCTGGAAAAGCCTTGGGGACACCAACATTTTTGAGATATATTTGAGAATTCATTTGTGCAGAAAGGTTCAGAATAAGTTTATAATTGGTCTTCATCTTTATTTAAAATAGAACATGATAACACTTGTATGGAACTTTTTTTTTAGATTAGATTCTCTACAGTGTGGAAACAGGCCCTTTGGCCCAACACGCCCACACCAACCCTCTGAAGAGTAACCCACCCAGACCCATTTCCCTCTGACTGATGCACTTAACACTATGGACAATTTAGCATGGCCAATTCACATGATCTGCACATCTTTGGACTGTGGGAGGAAACCCGCACAGACATGGGAGAATGTGCAAACTCCACACAGACAGTCGCTCATGGCTGGAATCGAACTTGGGACCTGGTTTCTGGAAGGTAAGGGCTGTGTGAAGGGTTTCAAACATGACTAATGATTGCAGCTCCTTGTTCAGTTTGCTCCTCCCTCACCACTGATCAAGCCACGTAACCTCCTGTCACACTGAGTGACATTGCAATCAATATCATAGTGTCAGTGCCAGCAAACAATAGCATCACAGTCTGACCCACTGGGTCAGGCATCACTGTCTGACGTCAAAGAATGGAGCCTGAATCCCCTCCCCCCATGCTCATAAACCCTACAGCATCGAAAATATACTGACACCCAGCCCCTTCGATTAAACACTGACCCACAGATAACTCCTTCAGAGGTTGAAGTCAGCATCGACACTGAGAGAGAAGGAGAGGGAGAGATGGGGTGAGGCAAAGACAAAGAGAAGGAAAGGGAAAGAGAGAGAGAGAGAGAGAGACAGACAGAGAGAAAGAGAGAGAAAGGGAGAGAGCGATAGAGAGAAAGAGAGAAAGAGCTCCTCCCTTCTTTCCTCCCAGACAATGCTCTGTCTGATTGGAATTCTCATTGTTCCATTTTCCCAATTCTGGAGGAGACTCCACTCTCAGATCCAGCATTCCAGCACATTCCCAAAACTGATATCCAGATTTGAGTGGACCTGTTCCTCTCAAATATGGATTCGAATGATGACATTCCACTGGATCCCTTGCTGCAGGGAAAGGATCAGCCAGGGCCGTATTCTTCAGCCTTGGAGAATAATGACGGGATATTTGGAGTGTGAGTTTGATGATGTAAATGTGAACCATTGCAGCAAAAACATTACAGATGGTTTGTACAGACAGCAAAGCCCAAACCAGAGCATTGTTACAATTGACTCTTTCCCAGTGAATGGATCCATCCTGCTGAATATTAGATACAGCTGGGCTTTGGACAAATATTGGGCAGATGGAGTGTAATGTGGGGGACAAGATCACAAAGTTAGTAGGCAGCTACAGCAAGTGAATCCAGAGGCAGATGGAGTGTTGGTGCTCCTTGTAAAGGGACTGCAATCTAAATGCAGGGACATTTTACTGCAGCTGTACAGGGGTTAGGGTTAGGGGCTTGGTGAGAGCACATCTGGAGTATGGTGTCCAGTATCAGGCTCCTTATTGAAGAAAGGACAGGAACTGCATTGGAAGTAGTTCAGAGATAGTCCCCTTGACTGATTCCTGGTATGGAGCGATTGTCTTATGGGCAAAGGTCAAACAGGTTTGGAATCTGATCACTGGAGTTTAGAAGAATGAAAGGTAATCTCATTGAAATGTACAGAATTCTTAAGGGGCTTGACAGGGTAAATGCTGGATGTTTCCCTTCATGGGAGAGTAAGGGCTACACAGAAAACCACTAGGACAGGATCCAGAACATAAGAGGACCAGAAAGCTGAACTGTATATATTTTAATGTAAGGAGATTGACGAGTAAGGCGGTTGAACTGAGAGCATTGATCAGTACGTGGGAATATCATATTGTTGTAATTGCTGAGACATGATTGAAGAAAGATAGGACTTGCAGCTCAACATTCCAGGGTAGAGAAGTCTCAGGTGGGATAGAGGGATTGCAAGAGAGGTGGGTGTATTGCATTATTGATAAAGGAGACCATCACTGCAGGATTGAAGGAGCATTTCTTGGAAGGCTCTTCAAATGAAGCCATCTGGGTAGAGCTAGATATAAAAAAAGGACAGTCACTTTGCTGGGATTATACTACAGGCCTCCCAATAGTCAGGTGGACAGAGAGGAGCAGATATGTCATCAAATCACAGAGAGATGTGAGGAATAAGGTTATATTAGTGGGGAATTTCAACTTCTCTAACATGAACTGGGATTGCCTTTGTGTTAATAGTGGAATGTTTAAAGTCCATCCAGGAGAGCTTTTGGTGCCAGTACATAGATAGTCCCTCTAAACATGGACAGTGCTGGACCCAATCCTCGGTAATGAAGCCGATCAAATGGTTGGAGAGTCAGTGGGTGAGCATTTTGGAGATAGTCAACAAACTCCATAACTTTCATCGTTATTATGGGAAGGATTAAGGGTAGTGCAGAAGTTAAATGTCTAAAGTGAGGCAAGGCCAATTTCAATGTCGTGAGACAGGATCTGGCAAACATAGACTGGGAGCAGCTACTTGCAGGTCAGTCGACATTCGGAAAGTGGGAATCTTTTTAATGTGAGACAGTGAGAATTTAGGGCCAGCTCAGAAAGAAAGGCAAGGACAGCAACTCCTGGGATCCTGGATGTCTAGGAGTATGGATAGTTTGGGAAAGGAAAAGAAGGAAGCAAATATCAGGGACAGAGCATCAACAAGAAGGGAGGCCCTTCAGGAGGAGAGAAAGTTTGGGGAGGTGCTTAAACAAAAAGGAGGGCAAGCGGGGCCATAAATTATCTTTGGCAACCTGATCCCCTCACCCCAGAATACTTAAAAAAGTGGCAGAAGAATGAATAGATGCACTCGTGGTCATCTTTCAAATTTCTAGACTCTGGAGCAGTTCCTATGGATTGGAGAGTGGCTAACATAACCCCACTATTTAAGAAGGGAGACAGAGAGAACACAGTAGTTTTTGTAGACCGGTTAGCTTGACATCAGTAGTGGGAGAAATACGGGAGTCCATTATAAAAGATGTGCAGCAAATTTTGTTGTAATCTGCACCTTATGAACCGGCACTTTTGAGAAACCAGCGAAAGTTATATCCATTAAATGCCACAAAGATTAATATATCATTCTTTACAATTATTATAGTTGAAAAAAAACAAGTTTCATAGTTATTATGGAATGAGATAAGGGCAGTGCAGAAATTAAGTGTCTACATTGTCAGGAACAAGAAAGAAAGAGTCATTAAGCTGAACAAGAAAGTTTGCAATTAAAGATGCCCAATTTAAGTACTTAAGTCATACATACACTGAGAGCAAAAGGATTTGCCTGGAAGCTGGAAAGGTAAGAACAGTAGCAGTGATGTGGTGACTGACAGATGTGAAAACAGTGCAAGGATTTGTTGGATTCATCAAATACAAAGTACCAATTTCTAACTAGAGTGATAATCACAATGCTAGCCAACTATTCCCATCCCAACTGCTGGTATTATTGGACAACACAGATCTCAGACTGAAACAAACACAAAAGCTGCTGAAGAAATGCAGTTGGTCTGCAGCATCTGTGGAGCATAAGCACAAATGCTGATGATTCAGATTTAGTAATAAGACCTCCTTACAAAGAAATGAAGATAAAACATTCTGACAGAAAGTATGTGGGGTGGCACTGTGGCTCAGTGGTTAGCACTGCTGCGTCACAGCACCAGAGTCCCAGGTTCCATTCCAGCCTCAGGCGACTGTCTGTGTGGAGTTTGCACACTCTCCCTGTGTCTGCGTAGGTTTCCTCCCACAGTCCAAAGATGTGCAGTTTAGGTCAATTGGCCGTGCTAAATTGCCCATAGTGCTAGGTGCATTAGTTAGAGGGAAATGGGTCTGTGTGGGTTACTCTTTGGAGGGTTGGTGGGGACTGGTTGGGCCGAAGGGCGTGTTTCCACACTGCAGGGAATCTAATCTAATCTAAAGCACAAATTCAAAAGAATTCAAAACACAAATGTAATTGTTTTATAGTTCTCAAATAACAGGGAGAAGGGGTTCATTTCTCCATCGCATCCTTAGGTTTAACTTAACTGTATTTTTCATTTCATTGTCTTAAAGTTTGATTGCCTTTTCCTTGATTAATACTTCACTGGCCACAGGTGAAGTGCCAGACTGGAGGATTGTCAATGTGGTTCCTTTGTTCAAGAGGGCAGCAGGGATAGGGCAGGCAATTCCAGACCGGTTAGTCTGATGTCAGTGTGAGGGAAATTATCCTGAAGTACAGGATTAACCAATACTTGGATAGGTAGGGATGCCAGTATTGATTTGTTTGACCAAGGCCTCTCATGGAAGGCAGTCCAAATGGTAAGAGCCCATGGGATCCGAGGCAAGTTGGCACATTGGATCCAAAAGGGGCTTTCAAATATGAGGCAAGGAGTGATGGTGGAGGGTTGTCTTTGTGATTGGAAGCCTGTAACCAGTGGTGTATGACAGGGATTCGGGCTGTGATACTTTCTGTTTGTAATGATTTCACTGAGATTGTTTAATTAGAAAGTTTTCAGATGCCACATAAATTGGTGGTGTTGATATTGATTTGATTTTTATTTTATTGTCATGTGGACTCAAGTATAAAAGTATGGGAGGACAGTGAAATGTATGTAATATCGCCTTGCACAGTGCCATCTTAGGGACAAGAATAGAGGTACAGAATCTAAAGGAAAGGTAGAAAGAAAGAATGAAGTTAAAGGTTACATGTTACAGACCTTTAAGTTTTTAAGAAGAAAATAAAGAAATAAATCTGGAAATTCAATCATTAGTCTTTCTTAAGCACTTAGCTGCCATGGGATCATACTTTGAGTCATCACCTTGTGACCAGAAGTCCATGCTGAGGCCAGGCCGGGCTGAGACACCACCATATACAGCAAGAGACCACCCTGTAGGCCAAGAGATAAACACGCTGAGCCACTGACAGATCACCACGCTAGGCCAAGAATCCAGCATGCTGGGCCGAGAAGCGATCACATCGAACTGAGAGGCCACCATGTTAGACCGAGAGGCCACCACATGGAACTGAGAGGGCACTACATCGAACAGAGAAGCCACCATGTTGAACCAAGAGTCTCCCTGCCAGGCCAGGACACTGCCACACCAAGCCCAGAGGCCGCCTCACTGGGGCTGCACTGGGTCAGAGGCCAGGTGTCTGAGACTGGGAGTCCATGGCCAGGAGAGTAAATAAGTAAGAAGGACAAAAGACAAACACAAAAGAAAAGGCAAAAAAAGGTGGAATAGAAAGAAGAAAATGAAACAGACGAAGCGTCCTAGTCAGCTGCCATCTTGGATTACCAGGACTCAGGCTACAGTCTGATATAAATCAACTGGTAAATTGGGCAGAGCAATGGCAGATTAAATTTAATCCTGATAAGTGTGAGGTGATCTAATTTGGGAGGTCTAATAAGGGAAGGTTATACACAATTAAAGGCATGTACCTTGGGTGTCCTTGTGCATGAATCACAGAGGTTTGATCTGCAGGTAAAACAAGCAATTAGGAAAGCAAATAGAATTTTGCCTTCATTGCAAAAAGGATTGAGTTTAAAAGCAGGAAGGCTATATTGCAGCTGTACAGGATGCTGGTGAGGCCACATCTGGAGTACTGCGCGCAGTTTTGGTCTCCTTACTTGAGAAAGGATGTACTGGCACACAAAGGGGTGCAGAGCAGGTTCATTATGTTAATTCGGGAGTTGAGAGGGTTGGCCTGTGAGAGAAAACTGAGTAGACTGGGATATATTCATTGGAACTTAGAAGAATGAGAGGGGATCATGGAGAAACATATAAAATTATGAAGAGAATAGATAAGACAGAAGTAGCGAGGATGTTTCCACTGGCATGTGAAACTAAAACAAAAGGGCATAGCCTCAAAATTAAGGGGAGAAGATTTAGGACCGAATTGAGAAGGAACTTCTTCACCCAGAGAGTCGCAAACCTTTGGAATTCTTTGCCCAACAAAGAAATTGGCGCCACTTCAGGAAAAGTTTTAAAGCTATTACAGTTTTTTTTTAACAATAAAGGAATTGAAAGATATAGTGAGAGCATGGGTAAGGGGAGCTGAGTCCATGAAAAGGTCAACCATGATCTTATTACATGGCAGAGCTGGGTTGAAGGGCCAGATGGCCTACTCCTGCTCCTAGTTCTTATGTTCTTATGTACCTTGGGAGTAGTGAGGAACAAAGGGACCTTGGTGTACAAGTCCATCAATCCCGGAAGGCATCAGCACAGCTAGACAGGGTGGTGAAGAAGGCACATGGGATGCTTGCCATCATTAGCCAGGGTGTAGAATGTAGGAGTAAGGAAGTCTTGTTGTTACTTTACAGAGTATTGGTTAGGCCATATCTGGAACACTGTGTACAGTTCTGGTCATGACACTGTCGGAAGGACATGATTGGACTGGAAGGGTGTAGAGGAGATTCACCAGGATGTTCCCTGGGATGGAAAGTGTTAGTTATGAGGAGAGACTGGATAGACTGGGTTTGTTTTCTCTGGAGCAGAGGAAGTATGCAGGGAGTCTGATTGAGGTATACAACAATATGACTGGCGTAGACAAAGTCGTTCATGAGAATCTTTTCCCCATGGCAGACATGTCTATTACCAGAGGGAATAAGCTTAACATGATGAAAAAGTGGTTTAGAGGGTATTTGGGGATTTCTTTTCCCCAGAGGGTGGAAAAAATATAAAATGTGCTGCCTGAGAAGGTGGTGGAGGCAGCTCCTCTCACAACATTTAAGACACATTCAGACAAGCACATAAAATGCCAGGGCATGGAAGGCTATGGACCAAGTGCACGTAAATGGAGGGGGATTAGTGCAGTTTGGTGTAAAGTGATCAGCATCAATATGGTGGGCATAAGAGCCTGTTTGTTTGCTGTATGATACTATGACAATGAAGAGAAGGATGTGGAAGCATTTTTCATGTCTTTTGTCAAGACAGCAACACAATCAAGGTGGGCGCTTCCCCATGCAAAAACGAACTTGGGAATCACAAGAGGTTTCTGCATCCCTGTCAGAGGAATGTTCTCGGGATCATGAGGAGGTGAAAATGGCTATTCGAAGCACATATGAGTTGGTCTTGGAAACATACAGCAAATGTTTCAGAACTTACAGAAACAGCCTGGACACCTCCCATGGCAGGTCACTTGGGGATTACGAAAACACAGGCATCCAGAATTCTCTCTCTGAGTTTGAGAGAATTCAACAAAATAATGTTGACAGGTGGACAAGAGCATTAAAGGCTGAGACTATTTACAATGCTCTCAGAGAAATTATTCTTTGACAAGAATTTAAAACTTGCTTCCCTTCTAGAATCAGAATTGGAAGACCAAAGAGTAACAACGGTAAGACAGGCAGCTACAATGGCTGATGATTATAGACTTCGTTAAAGCCAAAACCCTGCAGATGCTGGAATCCAAAGTAGACAAACAGGAGGCTGGAAGAGCACAACAAGCCAAGCAGCATCAGGAGGTGGAGAAGTCACCTGATGGGAGACTGCTCCAGAAACCTTTTTCCTTTAAGACCAAGAAATGGGAGAAAAATAAAAATTGGGTGAGTGTAAGGAAGGCAGGGAGCCAGGGGAGAGAATGGACAGGAGAGACCAGCCCAAGAACTCCTCCTCAGATTCTGAAGGACATTGCTGAGGGTGGAAGTGATGATCAGAAGCTGAAATGTTTCTCTGGGAATTAGGTGGGCCATCTGTGTTTGGAATATTGGAAGTTGTGAGGTAGACCCATGGGACTTAGTGGAGTTAGTAAAAATGTGTCAGAGAAGGGAACACAGACAGATAATCCCACGGAGCAGGTTGTAGCTGTAACTATAACAAAAAGGCTGGAGGTGAATTCTGTCATTAATAAAGGAAGTTGTAAGGTAGATGAGAGATGGACAGGATTTTTATCAAAAGGAATGGTGATTCCCTTTTCTTCAGCTAAACCCAGAACCAAACTGAGAGATATAGGGGCAACACAATCACTTTGACTGGAGAAAGAATTGATTTTCCCTCCAGAGAGCTTGATGGGAGCTAAGGTATTAATCAATGGGATTGGTGGAGAATATATTCCACTTTCATTGTATAAGTGCAACTGGAATGTGATTTGTTCTCAGGAGAAGTAATTCTCGG
Organism: Chiloscyllium plagiosum; assembly: GCF_037043375.1. Lineage (NCBI taxonomy): Eukaryota > Metazoa > Chordata > Chondrichthyes > Orectolobiformes > Hemiscylliidae > Chiloscyllium > Chiloscyllium plagiosum. The sequence continues at coordinate 182,067 of NW_028270306.1, read as the reverse complement.
AGCGGGGAAAACATTCCCTGTTGAGGGAGTTGATTTCCTTCTGGGGAATGATTTGTCAGGACTAAAGGCAGTAACTTCCCCGATAATTACAGAATGTCCAAGGAGGGCCAAGAAACAGAACAATGACAGGAATAGGTTCCTGGTCTCTCTCCTTCGTGTGAGGTAACCAGGGCGATGGTTAAACACAATCCATCAATAAGGGGTGATGTGACACCACAGGCAAGTGAAAGGATCGCTGAAACTTTCCGAAAGGGTGAAGATATTCCAGGTGGAGTGTTTGCTATGATGTCCCTAATTACAGCAGATCCAAAAAGCAGATCCTGAATGAAATAAATAAACATAGTCAGTTAATACTGAAATCAAGGCTGAAGGAATTGCAGAGTGCTATCATCTTCAGAATGGAATGCTGATGAGGAATTGGAGACCCCCTCATAGACCAACAGATGAAGAATGATTGGTTAGACATTGGCTAGTGGTCCCACCCAGCTATCATAGTGCAAGGAGTACATGAGACTCCCATGGCGGAGGAGGTTGAACAATTCATCCACTTCGCCAACACCTTCCACCCCGACCTCAAATTCACCTGGACACTCTCAGATTCCTCCCTCCCCTTCCTCGACCTTTCTATTTCTATCTCAGGCGACCAAATCAACACGGACATCTACTACAAACCGACCGACTCCCACAGCTACCTGGACTACACCTCCTCCCACCCTGCCCCCTGTAAAAACGCCATCTCATTTTCCCAATTCCTTCACTCCGCAGCATCTGCTCCCAGGAGGACCAGTTCCAAAAACGTACAACCCAAATGGCCTCCTTCTTCAAGGACCGCAATTTCCCCCCCGACGTGGTCGACGATGCCCTCCACCGCATCTCTTCCACTTCCCGCTCCTCCGCCCTTGAGCCCCGCCCCTCCAACCGCCACCAGGACAGAACCCCACTGGTTCTCACCTACCACCCCACCAATCTCCATGTACAGCGTATCATCTGCCGTCATTTCCGCCACCTCCAAACGGACCCCACCACCAAGGATATATTTCCCTCCCCTCCCCTATCAGCGTTCCATAAAGACCACTCCCTCCGTGACTCCCTCATCAGATCCACACCCCCCACCAACGCCAACTCCACTCCCGGCACCTTCCCTTGCAACCGCAGGAGGTGCAAGACTTGCGCCCACACCTCCCCCCTCACTTCCCTCCAAGGCCCCAAAGGAGACTTCCATATCCGCCACAAATTCACCTGCACCTCCAAACACATCATCTATTACATCCGCTGCACCCGATGTGGCCTCCTCTATATTGGGGAGACAGGCTGCCTACTTGTGGAGCGTTTCAGAGAACACCTCTGGGACACCCGGACCAACCAACCCAACCACCCTGTGGCTCAACACTTCAACTCCCCCTCCCACTCCACCAAGGATATGCAGGTCTTTGGACTCCTCCATCGCCAGACCACAACAACACGACGGTTGGAGGAAGAGCGCCTCATCTTCCGCCTAGGAACCCTCCAAACACAAGGGATGAACTTGGATTTCACCAGTTTCCTCATTTCCCCTCCCCCCACCTTGTCTCAGTCAAATCCCTCGAACTTAGCACCGCCTTCCTAACCTGCAATCTTCTTCCTGACCTCTCCGCCCCCACCCCACTCTGACCTATCACCCTCACCTTGACCTCTTTCCACCTATCGCATTTCCAACGCCCCTCCCCCAAGTCCCTCCTCCCTACCTTTTATCTTAGCCTGCTGGACACACTTTCCTCATTCCTGAAGAAGGGCTTATGCCCAAAACGTCGATTCTCCTGTTCCCTGGATGCTGCCTGACCTGCTGCACTGTTCCAGCAACACATTTTCAGCTCCCATGGCAGGTCACATGGGGATTTGGAAAACACAGGCATTCAGAAACAGCAATTTTACTGAGCCACAATTGGATAAAGATGTGGTGCAGTTTTATAAAATGTGTCCTACTTGTCAAGTTGTAGGTAAACCTCAACACAAAACCAGCATCCTTAATTCCTCTCCCAAGTTTTGAGGAACCATCCTGACATGTACAGGTTTGTCAAGTAGTGAGTATAATCAAGGAGGGGATGAGAAAATGCTTAAGATCGAAAAAGAACTGGACAATTCCCAAAGTGAACTGCCTGTTATTAGGTGAACAAATTCAGAGATATTAGAGAATTCAGACACTGTATTTTTGTATGTGGAGAAAGATCAACAGCTAGATTTAGCGGTATTGCTCTGAAAATACAAAGATGTTTGTATGAGGAGTCATTGAGGACTTTGGTTCAGTACTTGATGGAGTTTAGAAGGATGAGAGGGAATGCCATTGAATCTTACAGAATGCAGAGAGGCCTGGATTGAGTGGACATGGAGAAGATGTTTCCAATAATAGGAGAGTTGAAGACCCGAGGGCACAGCCTCAGAGTGAAGAGACGACCTTTCGAACTGAGTTGAGGAGGAATTTCTTCAGCCAGAGTGTTGTTAACCTGTGGAACTGATTGCTGCAGTGGGCCTTGGAGGCCAGGTCATTGAGTGAATTAAGATAGAGATAGATTGGCTCTTTGATTGGTCAAGGGATCAAGATCTACAGGGATTGGGGTTGAGAAACATTGTCAACTGTAAATGAATGGTGGATCAGACTTGATGTTCCAAATGGCCCAATTCTGCTCCGTTATCTTGTGGACTTGTATTGATACATTTCGATGTACCACATGATTCAAGTGTGAAATGGATTTGGTAATTCAGACACAATAAAACAAACACTAACAGAAACAGGCCAACGTAACAGAGGGCTTCCATGTTGGAGAATCAGTTGATTGGAGTAATTGGAGTTCTCCTGTAATATTGGCTCCTGAACCAAACTGTTCAATTTGATTCTGTGTAGACTCCAGGAAAGTGTATGTAGTCACAAATTCATTCCCTATTCCCAGACAAGAAGATTGCACAGACAGGGTAGGTAGTGTATCATTCTTACCTAAAATTGAGTTGTTAAAAGGATATTGATAAGAACTCACTGATAGTGAGTTTCTGTATTTGTCACACCTAATGGATGACACCCAATGATGAATGTTGTAATTTGGACTTAAGGACGCTCCAGTCACATTTGAATGATTATTGTGGAAGTGAACAAGGTCACACTCCACCACATTACGCTCAATCTGTCAACATTTCTCCAAAGCCCAGCTGTATCTAATATTCAGCAGGATGGACCCCTTCACTGGGAAAGAGTCATTTGTAACTAGAATAATGACACATCTCCGAGAATCACATTAATAACTGTTCTTATTGAAGCTTTCATTGGTTCTGTGTTGATTGACACAATGCTCTGGTTTGGGCTTTGCTGTCTGTACAAACCATCTGTAATGACTTTGCTGCAATGGTTCACATTTACATAATCAAAGTCACACTCCAAATATCCCATCATTATTCTTCATGGGATTCAATGGAATTGGCTCAGATCAGACTCCCAGCAGCTCAAATGGAGGGAGAGGTGGAGCACTGAGAGAGGGGGGGATGGAGCATGGAGAGAGAAAGAGGGATGGAACTCAGAGTGAGATCTATCCAGCTGAGGTAGGGAAGTGGGTGGGGAGAGACAGTGAGAGGGAGGGATGGAGGTGAAGGAGTTGTAAATCAAAGACAAATTAGACACTGTTAAAGACTGCCCTGGATGAATGCTGTATGACGCTATGAGTCTGTCAACACTATCTACAATGCTACCTAACTTTGTGTCATGAGCAAAGTAGAATATCGGACTTTCTATGCCATTATTAAAGTCATTGATACATAATGTAACTAATTGAGGTGTGAGCACACGTTCCTATTGGACACCACTGGTCGCATCCTGCCAATTTCAGCACTTACTCATTATCCCTATTTTCAGTCACCTGTCACTCAACCAATTTCCAAGTGTGTCAGTATTTTAGCCTCAATTCTGCAGATGTCTACCTTAGTTATCAGTTTCTTACATGGGGCTTTATCAAATGCCTTCTGGAAGTCTATATAAACAACATCCATAGACATTACAGTGTCCAGGAATTTCATCTTCTCTTCAACAAAGTTCAGTGAGGTTTTTCACCATGACCAACTTCTCATGAATCCATGCTGACTCTACCTGATTAACTGACCATTTTCAAGGTCTTCAGTTACCCTCATCCTTGATAATAGACTCCAACAATTTCCACACCACAAACGTTGGCTTAGTGACCTGTAATTCCCTGGATTTTCTCTCACATCCTTGATAAATGTGGTGACATTTGCAATTTTCCAATCCAGAGGTACGACTCCTGTATCCAGGGAACTCTGAAAGATTATAGTCAGGGTGTCTAAATATGGTCTGTTACTACCTTTATCACCCTCAGATGGAAACTGTCAGGTCCTGAGGATTTGTCATTCTTTAGTTCCATTATTTTCCTCATTACAGATGTTTTACTGACATTAATTTTATTCAGTCCCTGTCCCTGATCCTCTGTTAATTCCTTTGGGACTTCAGGCAAGTCCTCCTTCTTTTCTACTGCAAATCTTGTGGTAAAGTATTTATTTAACATGGCTGCCATTTCCTCAGTGTCACTGACAATATCCCCCACTTTTAATGGCTAACATTGCTCCTGACCTCCCAGCTTCCCTTTTGTGGAACTGTAACATTTCTCCTTATTAATTTTGTTATCCCTTACATATTTCCTTTCAGAATCCCTTTTTGTAGCTCTTCAAAGCTGCTTTGTAGCCCTTTGTATCTTTCCCATTCAGCAGAATCTGTCATTTTACTTGCTTTTTTGTAAGTTTTTTTTTAGTTTTATTCTTTTCCTTATCTCTTTAATTGTCCATTGTTGTTTGTTCGAAGAAGTGGAGATTTTCCCTCTCAGGTAAAAACTGGTTTTGTTTTGTGCTGAATGTTTCTTTCAACATTCCCCACTGCTCTTCAGTTGTTTTACCCATGAGCAGATTTTCCCAGTTTACTGTGGACAGTCTCTGTCTCATCTCGTTAAAGTCGGCCCTTACCTTAATCTCAAACTCTAGCAGGTGATTCATGCTTTTCACTTTCAAATGTGATGTTTAACTTGATCGTGTTATGATCACTATTTGATAAATGTTCATGCACAAATGTTTCATAACTAAATCTGGCTCATTATTCATTACTAATTCCAATATTGCTTGTCCCCTTGTTACATCCAGAACCTATTGCTGTTGGAACTATTCCGGATACACTCCAGAAATTCACTAGCTTTCTGACAGAGTGCTTGTCTCTCTCCCAATCTAAGTTAAAGTTAAACTTCCCCATTAATAATGCACTGGCTTTGCTACACACTTGTCTAATTCCTGCATTTATATAATCCAGCACCTCAGAGCTGCTGCCAGGGGGCCTGTATCCAACATCTATTACAGTTTTAGATCCTTTCCTGCTCCTCAGTTGCACTGAATGCTTTTCCTTCATTATAACCTCCCTCACCATTGAAGTCATTTTGTTTCTAATCAATAAAGCTGCTCCACCTCTTCTGCCATTTCCCCATGTCCATCCTGTGAACCTTCTAACCCGATATATTTAGTTCCCAATCCTAATGATTCTGCGAATATGTCTCAGTAATTGATCCTACAGCCAAATCTTAAATTTGAATTTCTGCGAGCAGATTATTGAATTTACTCCTTACACTCTGTGCATTTGTATTCTTATTTGGTCCATTCACTGGAATCTGTTCCTCAGCACTGATGCTGTATTCACCTCCTTCTTATTTCCCTCTATCTGTTTAATCTGATATATACTTCTGATAGCTTTCCTGATATTGCCCACATAGGACCTTTTGCCTATTTTTGCTGAGGTTGTTGGTCCCAACACACACAACAACAAATGGATCCTCCCCGACTCCCCGCTCCCCCCTCCCCCCACTCTGCGAAACTTTAAAACCAGTCCAAGGTGTGACTGTCTCCCCAACCACAGTGTCCAGGTAATTCTCCCCTTCCCTGATGTGTCGCAGTGTTTGAAGCTCAGACTCCAGATCATCAACTCTGAGCTGGAGTGCCTTGAGCAACCGACACTTGCTGCAGACGTGGTCACTCTGAGCTACAATGGGCTCCACCAGCTTCCCCAACGTACAATTACTCCACATCGCCTGGCCCTGTATGTGGAAATTACTTGAGGAGTTTTTAATTTGTATTTTTAAATTTGCTGTTGGTCTTTAGTTTTAATCTGTAAAATATTTCTGTCAAGGAGACAGAGAAGGCTCCAGCACAGGAGGAGGCTATTCAGCCCCTCATGTCAGTGCTAGCTGTTTACTAACCTCATTCACAATGAACATCTCTGTTGAATGTTTGTTGTCAGGAAGTGATTGAGTCTGTTTTTAGAGAGAGAATAACGGACAAACATGAACTGCTCCGAGAGAGTCAGCATGGATTTACAAAGGTTCAGACATCTTTAACCAACCTTGTTACACTTTGTTAGGAGCTCCCTAATGGGTGATATAAGGGAATGTTGGTGGCTATTGTCTGTAGGGAATTCCAGAAGACATTTAAGAATGTTCCACAAAAGAAACATGGAGTCAGATCTTACATTCCACAACCATCTGATGAAGGAGCAGCGCTCTGAAAGCTGGTGATTACAAATAAATCGGTTGTATTAAAACCTGGTGTTCTGTGATTTTTAACTTTGTATTTGACAGTCCAACATCGGCACCTCCAAATCATGGAATCAGATGGAATTTGAGAAATGCATTTACCTTGGGTCAGGAATGGGTCCGGAGTTAGGAGACAGAGAGGGGGGATAACGTGTGTGTTTTCCAATGAGTGATGTCAATCGTGGTATTCCCAGGGATCTGTGCTGGGACCTCAGCTTCTCACGATATTTCTCAATGACTTGGATGAAGAAGCAGAGAGGCACGTCTCTAAGATTGCTGACCACACTGAGTGAGGCAGCTTGGAGGAGGTTACAGAGATAGGGAGGGTGGAGGGCAGGGAGGGATTTGAGAACAAGGATGAGAAGTTGAAAATTGAGGTGTTGCTGGACCTGGAGCCTATGTCGGTCAGTGAGGATGGGGGTGGTCGTGGTGGGGTGGGGTGGGGGACTTGGTGAAAGTTCAAATACTGACAGCAGAGTTTGGGATGAGCTGAGGTGTGGCGGCCGTTGTGATGTGGGCCAGGATAACATTGATTAGGAGATGCCGGTGTTGGACTGGGGAGCAATGGCTGTTGTCTATAGGGAATTCCGGAAGACATTTAAGAATGTTCCACAAAACAAACATGGAATCAGATCTTATTCTCCACAGCTACCTAATGAAGGAACAGCGCTCCGAAAGCTGCTACTTCCAAATAAACCTGTTGGACTAGAACCTGATGTTCTGTGATTTTTAACTTTGTACACGACAGCCCAACACCAGCACCTCCAACATTGCACTATACAACATACACACAGGTAAACGGACACACACACACACATATAAGTTTGTGGGGTGAATTTGTATTTGCAGAATTAGATCTTACTTTGCTCAAAAACTGCATGAATCCATGTAAGATTCTGTATATCCGTTTTTTGAATGAGAATCTGTCTGACCATTGTGGCACAGACAGCCTCACAGGGAGTTAACACCTTCAATACCTTATCTGAGCCAATTGTTAATGTTCACTAGAGAATGTAACTTTTAAAAAACGTTTTACAATTTACATATGAAAGAACTGAAACCAACATGGTCATTCTAAAAGGTGAGAGACTTAACAAACAATCGGGTCTTTTTCAATATATAATTCCAGTTACATCACACTGGAAACTTTTGCTATAAATTCTGTGTCTTACAATCTTATTCTCTACAACCACCTGATGAAGGAGCAGTGCTCCGAAAGCTAGTGCTTCAAATAAACCTGTTGGACTATAACCTGGTATTGTGTGATTTATAACCAGGATAACATTGGAATGGTCATGTTTGGAGTCCCCATGACATTGCTGAGATTTTCGGTGGCTGATCTTTGTGATGTGGAGGATATGGGGCTCAAATCAACCTCAAAGATGAGGCTAAAATTGTAAAGAGTTTGGTTGAGCAGCACAAAGTGCTCAGGGAGAGGATGGAGTTTGTACCGGGAGCTGAAGAGGATGGCTTTGATCTTCCCAATGTGTTTCCCAGTGAGCCTGGCTCCTCGGTCCTGACTGCTCTTAGCTGCTGTGATTGGTCACTGACTGGACACTTATTATTAGAGATTCTGACCACAGCAGAAAGCCCCAGTGTAAAAAATAACTGCAAAGACTGTCAGAGCGCAAGGTTGAAACTTCACCAATAGAGGAAGTGAAAGAAGGAGCTCGGAGCAGCTGGACGTTTGTTACTGAGTCGGAAGAAAACTGTGAATTGTCTGAACTCCCTGGAATCTTACAGCACAGTAGGAGGCCATTCAGCCCATCGTGCCTTTGAATGATCCAATTAGTCCCACTGCTCCTCTCTCTCCCCATAACCCAGCAAATCTTTCCTTTTCAGCTCAATCTCCAATTCCCATTTATAGACCTGGGACCACAGAATGAGACTGCCCTGAAGCTGGTTCCAAATTGGCATCTCATTCATTCATTGGGAGACAAACTGCCTGGGCTGGGAAATGGAGCTCAGGACCCTGAACATTCTCTCTCCTCCTGAGGGACACTTCATTTGGTTTTGTATATTCACTCGTGGGAAGTGGGCTTCAAAGGCTGGGCCAGCATTTTTTACACTGTCCCTAGTTGCCCTTGAGGATTTTAGATTAGATTCCCTTCAATATGGAAACAGGCTCTTCGGCCCAACAAGTCCACACCGACCCTCCAAAGAGTAACCCACCAGCTCCATTACTCATGATTAATGCACCTAACACTACAGGCAATTTAATATGGCCTGCGCATCTTTGGATTGTGGGAGGACACCCACGCAGGCACGGGGAGAATATGAAAACTTTACACAGCCAGTTGACCGAGGCTGGAATCGAACCTGTGAGGCAGCAGTGCTAACCATCTGAGCCACAGTACCATCCCAAAGGTGATGGGAAGCTGCCTTCTTGAATCGTTATAGTCCATAAGCTGTTAGTTGACCTACAATGTTCTTGGGAGAGAATGCCAGCATTTTGACCCAACAACAGTTAAGGAACAGCAATATATTTTCAAGTCAGGATGCTAAGTTTTTTTGAGGGAAACGTGTAGCTCACAGTGTTCCCCTGTATCTGCTGCTCTTGTTCTAAATGGAAATGGACGTGGGTTTGAAAGGAAACCAAAGGAACTGCAGATGCTGTAAATCCGAGACAAAAATAGAAATTGCTGGAAAAGCTCAGCAGATCTGGCAGCATCTGTGAAGAGAAATCAGAATTAATATTTCATGCTTGATCCAAAATGTTATCTCTGATTTCTCTCCCCAGATACTGCCAGACCTGCTGAGCTTTCCTGCAATTTCTATTTTTGTCCATGGGTTTGGAAGGTGCTATCTGAGGATCTTTGGTGAGTTTCTGCAGCGCATCTTATCGATAATACACACTGCTGCTACTGAGCATCGGTGATGGTGAGAGTGGATGTGATGCCAATCAAGCAGGCTGCTTTGCTCTGGATGGTATGAAGCTTTTTGAGTGGATAAGAAAGACATAGGATACAATAGACATAGACAGGAATGGATGAGAGGGATATGGGCCTAATGTAAATGAGACGAGTTCACTTCAGAAAACCTGGTCAGTATGTAAACGTTTGGCTAAAGGGTTTGTTTCTGTGCTGTACGACTCTGTGACACTATCAATCTATAAATGTTGTTGAAGCTGCACCCATCCAGGCAGGTGGGGAGTATTCGATCACACTCCTGACCTGGTTGACAGGCTTTGGGGGAATCAGGAGGTGAGTTACTCGATACAGTATTCCTTGCCTCTAACCTGCTCTTGTAACCACTGTGTTTCTGTGGTGAGTCCAGTTGAGTTTCTGGTCAATGGTACCTCAGAATGTTGATAGTGGGGATTCAGTGATGGTGATAGCATTGACTGTCAAGGGGCGATAGCTAGATTGTCTGTTATTGCTGATGGTCATTGGCTGGCATTTGCATGGCACCAATGGGAAATGTTGCTTCTCAGATGAAACCTGGGTATTGTGCAGATATTGCTGCATTTGAACATGGACTGCTTCAGTATATGAGACGTTGAGATTGTGCACTTGTTGGCAATGATCTACATTCATGCTCTTGCCTTGAATCGCAATATCTGTTTGGAGTCTGTCCAATAGGAGATAGATGGTACCACACACCAAAATGGAGGGTAGTCTCGATGTGAAGGTCAAACTTTGTTTCTACAAAGACTGTGTTATGGTCACTCTTACGAATTCTGTCAAGGACAGATGCATCTACAGCTGAGGTGAGGATGGGATCAAGTACATTTTTCCATCTTTTTGGTTCCTTCACCACCAGCTGCAGAGCCAGTCCCTCAGCTATGTCCATTAGGAACCAACCAGCTCGATCAGTAATGCTGCTGCCGAGCCACTCTCAGTGGTGGACATTGAAATCCCACACCCAGCGTACATTCTGTGCCTGTCACCACCCTCAGTGCTTCCTCCAAATGCTGTTCAACATGGAGGAGACCAATTCATCATCCGAGGGAGGAAGGTACCTGGTAATCAGCAGGAGGTTTCCTCGCCCATGTTCAACCTGGGGTCATAAGACTTCATGGGGTCCGGAGTCAACTTTGAGGCCTTTCAGGGTAACTCCCTCCTGGCTGTAGACCACTGTGTCATCAGCTCTGCTGGGTCTGCCTTTCTGGTGGGACAGGACACATGCAGGGACAGTGATGGTGGTGTCTGGGACATTGTCTGTGAGGTATCCAAAGATGTGCAGGTCAGGTGATTTGGCCATGCTAAATTGCCTGTAGTGTTAGGTAAGGGGTAAATGTAGGGGTATGGATGGGTTGCGCTTCGGCGGGTCAGTGTGGACTTGTTGGGCCGAAGGGCCTGTTTCCACACTGTAATGTAATCTAAAAAAAAATGTATGGTTCTGTGAGTATGACTCTGTCAGGCTGTTGCGTGACTAGTCTGTGAGACAGCTCTCCCAAGTTTGGCACTTGCCCCCAGATGTCAGTAAGGAGGATGGAGCAGGGAAGACAGGGCTGTTTCTGTCAATACCTTTACTGTGTCGAAATTGATGTCAGGCAGTCCGTCTGGTTTCATTTCTTTGTTGAGACGTCGTCACGATTGATACAACTGAGAGCCTTGCTGGGCTATTTCAGAGGGCAGTTAAGGGTAAACCACATTGCTGGGGGACAATGCCATTGATCCCAACATCACATTCTGACCTCCCCGTCTTTCCCTTTCTGTAGGTGGAAGGCCGAAGCCTGCCAGCAGGATATTCAACTGCAGGAGCTATCACAGTCCCTGCATAATTCTGTCCCCACATTAATTCAACACAAATTTTGAATTCACATCACACCTTCGATATCCAAAACATTCCAGGATGTTTCACAAATTTGCAGTATGAGGAATGGGGGAGGGTGGTGGATGAACATAAGAACTAGGAGCAGGAGCAGGCAATTCAGCCCCTTGAGCCCGCTCCACCATTTAATACAATCATGGCTGATCCCGTCTCAGACACAACTCCACTTTCCTGACAACTTTCCATCATCCTTTACTCCATTACTCAGTAAATATCTGCCCATTTCCTCCTTGGTGTGAGACAGGGAAGGGACCACTCCATTTCAGACAGTTGGGCTTTATGGAGCGGGTGGAAGGAAGGTGAGAGAGCACACCGGAATTATGGAGTTAGGAGGTGGGATGAACAGGAATAAGGGTTTCTGCGGTCAAGGGGCTGACGTAGTGATGGAGAGGATGTGGGGTTTGAAGCTCAGATACTGGAGGGTGCAGTGGTAAGGAAGCCCATGTTTACTGGTCACTATTGGAAGATCCAGTGGGAACAGGATGCATGTCTACTGGTCTCCATTGTTAAGGTCCAGGGCAAAGAAGGCCCTAGTTTACTGGCCTCTACTGAAGTGTCTTGTGAGATGGTGACCCATGTTTACTGAAGTCTATTGGAGCATCCGATGGGCTGTGGCCCTGTGATTACTGGTGTCTATTGTCGGGCTCAGTGTAATGGAGGTTCATGTTTACTGATATGTATTGGATGATCCAATGATATGGAGATCCATATATACTGGTCTCTGCTGGACATTCAGTGGGAAGGAGGCCTATGTTTACTGGTCTCCATTGGATAGTCCAGTGCATCATGGACACCATGGTGGGTGTCAGACTCAGTTCCTTTCTGTTGCAATTGTGTGATGGTCCTGAACTCTTCCCAGTAAAACACCCTGACCCAGAACCTGACCGTGGAAGGGGAAGGAGAAGGGAAGGGATTAGGTCATGTTGTGAATAGGCGGGATGGGTCAGTGGGTCAGAACCTGTCCTGTACCCCCAGTTCACACTGATGGCCTGAGGATCTCCTCTCTCTGCTGGGCCTTCATGGAATGCGCTTTGTGTCCAAACCAATCCCCAGTGAGAACAGGCCAACAGCACAGACCTGCCCTTCGTTTAACAAGAATCTGTCCATCATCATGAGACAGGCTAATGCCTGGTCAATGTGGGAAATGGGGCATTACTCCTGGAGAAGACATGCTTCTGGGGTCAATGGTTAACATCCATGAGTGGGCCAGAGCAGAGGGAGATTTACCCTGCAATTAACTGTCACCACCTGGGATACTGTGAGAAAGAGAGGGAAGAGAGGCAGAATGAGAGTTGGAGGGAAAGTGTATGCATGAGAAAGAGAGAGAGGGAGGTGTGTCTGTGATAGTGTGAGATGTGTGGAGGGAGTGAGAGAGATGCAGACCTGGAAGTAGAGATGGTGAGGTTGAAGGATATGGGGCGAGAAATAGAGTGGGAGACAGCGTGACTGAGAGGGACGGAGAGAGAGACAGAAAGAGACCAGGAAGATGTGAGACTAAGAGTGAAGGGAATCAAGAGAGAGACGGTAGGGTTGAAAGTGTGTGTGTGTGTGTGTGTGTGAGAGAGAGAGAGAGAGAGAGGATGGGAGAGATTAAGAGTGCCAAAGAGAGAGACTGAGAGATAGCATTGACAGATGTGAAACAGAATGGGAAGAGAGAGAGTGACAAAGAGAGAAAGTGATAAAAAGAGAGAGACAGGATCTGGTCACCACATTGTGGGAAGGAAGTGATTGTACTCGGGAAGGTGCAGAGATTTCCCAGGATGCTGCCTGGGCTGTAGGGTCTGAGAGATGAGGAAAGATTGGAAAGACTGGGGTTGTTTTCCTTGGAGCTGTGAAGGTTGAGTGGAGACCTGACAGAGGACTATAAGATTATGAGGGGCACAGATAGATTCGACAGGAAGGCAGTTTTTATATGGGTAGAGGGGTCAAAAACCAGGGTCAGAAACTGAAGGTAACACAGACACAGAAACACAGAAACTAGAAGCAGGAGTAGGCCATTCAGCCCTTTGAGTCTGCTCTGTCATTCAGTATGATCATGGCTGATCCTCTCCCTCAAAGCCATATTCCTGCTTTCTCCCCATTCCCTTCATGCTGTGAAAAGGCAAAACAATAATCTGAAATACATTCAATTCCCTCTCCTCCATAGCTGTCTGCATTGTAGGTACAGAATTTAACAGGTTGACTACCCTCAGAGTGAAGAAATGTTTCCCCATCTTAGCCCTAAATGGTCAACCTTGTATCCCCCAAGTCTGGGTCCCCTGGTTCCAGAATTCCCAACCAGGAGAAACCTCCTCCCTGCCCCACCCTGTTGGAATGTTATACATTTCAATCAGATCCCCTCTTATCCTTCCGAACACGAGTGAGTCTAGGCCCAGTGGAGTTGGAGAATGAGAGGAGAGTTGAGGAGAATTGTTTTCACCCAGAGGGTGGTGGGAGTCTGGAACTCACTGCCTGAAAGGCTGGTTGAGTCACAAACTCTCATGACATTGTAGCAGTGTTTAGATATTCCCTTGTGTTGCTGTAGCCTCCAGGACTATGGAACAAGAGCGGGAAAATGGGATTAGTTGTCAAGGTCTTTGTTGTCTAGCACAGACACAATGGGCCAAATAGCCTCATTTAGTGCTGTTCACATCAATGACTCTCTGAGACAGAGAGAGAGAGAGAGAGAGAGAGAGAGAGAAGAGGAAGTGTGAGGGGCTGATGTGGCTCTCTCTGCCTGATGCCATTTACATACTGAAGAACACCCAGTCAGACTCTCACAGGCTGCAGCTTTATAAAGTAGAGCCCAGTGAAGGGAGAGTTTATCAGGGACCAGGCACAGGGACAGGAGCACACACCATGATTTCACACATCCAGCTGATCTGGCCCCTGGCATTCTGTGTCGCAGGTACAAATCTCTCTCCTTCCACCTTGAATCTTTAGCTGCTCTCCATTTCTCTTCAATTCCACTGACTTGTGATTGAAGGGAAAATGCTGAAACCAGAGGAATGCTCAGTGTCTCCAACAATCTCTCATTTGACAGGCTCTTTCTGTGACAGTTCTGACTTCACTGTGTTTCTCTCTGACCCCTCAGGTATCAGTGGGGACATCATCATGACCCAGTCTCCCCCGGTGCTGTCAGTGGGACTGGGCCAGACCACAACCATCACCTGTTCGGCCAGTGGAGACATTAGCAGCTACTTTGCTTGGTACCAGCAGCGAGAAGGTCAGAAACCCTCTCTCCTGATCTATGATGCAACAACTCGATTCACAGGAGTCTCTGAGCGATTCACCGGCAGTGGGTCAGGGACCAGTTACACCCTGACAATCAGCAACGTTCAGAATGAGGATGTCGCTGACTATTACTGTATGCAGCGTTACACCAGACCTTTCCAGTGATACAAAGCCGTATAAAAACCTCAAAACACACAGCACCACCTCCTGTATTGACACATTCATAATTACATGTTGTATGTAATAATAGACACATAACCCTACCTCCACCACCAATACACATAGTTAGATATAAATGAAACTGAACAAATTACCCCATGCTGGGATTGTCACTGTCCATGACACACTCCAGTCCCTGTGGTGTCCACCGCTCACTGAAGGCCTCAAGTTTCCCCCTTACACTCCATGGCCACATGTGAAGAACAGCTGCAAGATTTGACAATGAAAAATATAGTTCACAAACCGTCCGAGCCCAGCTGGACACATCACAGAGAGAGAAACAGAATGAGAGAAACAGAGAGAAAGAAAGACATGAATGAGGGAGAGACAGAGAGGGGCAGGGAGAGGCTGAGGGTAAATGAGAGCTGGACAGGAAGAGGGTGAGAGTGATGGAGGGAAGCAGAGAGGAGAGGTTTTTGTACAGCTTCTGCACTGGGAGCTCTCACTGTGGTACACGTTCGGTAAAGGAACCAAGCTCAGACTGAGTAAGTTAACCTCAATCCTCTGTTATTAAGCACTGAAACTTTCTAAACACAAATGCTGAATTATAGAGTCATAAAGTCATAGTGATGTACAGCATGGAAACAGACCCTTTGGTACAACCCATCCATGCCGACCAGATATCCCAATCCAATCTCGTCTTACCTGCCAGCACCCGGCCCATAAGACCATAAGACATAGGAGTGGAAGTAAGGCCATTCGGCCCATCGAGTCCACTCCGCCATTCAATCATGGCTGATGGGCATTTCAACTCCACTTACCCGCATTCTCCCCGTAGCCCTTAATTCCTTGTGACATCAAAAATTTATCAATCTCTGCTTTGAAGTCATTTAGCGTCCCAGCCTCCACTGCACTCCGTGGCAATGAATTGCACAGGCCCACCACTCTCTGGCTGAAGAAATGTCTCCGCATTTCTGTTCTGAGTTTATCCCCTCTGGGCGGCACGGTGGCACAGTGGTTAGCACTGCTGCCTCACAGCGCCTGAGACCCGGGCTCAATTCCCGCCTCAGGCGACTGACTGTGTGGAGTTTGCACATTCTCCCCGTGTCTGCGTGGGTTTCCTCTGGGTGCTCCGGTTTCCTCCCACAATCCAAAGATGTGCAGGTCAGGTGAATTGACCATGTTAAATTGCCCATAGTGTTAGATAATGGGTAAATATAGGGGTATGGGTGGGTTGCGCTTCGGCGGGTAAGTGTGGACTTGTTGGGCCAAAGGGCCTGTTTCCACACTGTAATGTAATCTAAAAAAAAATTCTAAGGCTGTGTCCACCGGTCCTAGTCTCCTCACCTAACAGAACCAATTTCCTAGCGTCCACCCTTTCCAAGCCATGTATTATTTTGTAAGTTTCTATTAGATCTCCCCTTAATCTTCTAAACTCCAATGAATACAATCCCAGGATCCTCAGCCGTTCCTCGTATGTTAGACCTACCATTCCAGGGATCATCCGTGTGAATCTCTGCTGGACACGCTCCAGTGCCAGTATGTCCTTCCTGAGGTGTGGGGACCAAAACTGGACACAGCACTCCAAATGGAGCCTAGCCAGAGCTTTATAAAGTCTCAGTAGCACAAAGGTGCTTTTATATTCCAACCCTCTTGAGATAAATGACAACATTGCATTCGCTTTCTTAATCACGGACTCAACCTGCATGTTTACCTTTAGAGAATCCTCGACTAGCAATCCCAGATCCCTTTGTATTTTGGAAACTACTTTGTATTTTGGCCCATATCCCTCCAAACCCTTCCTATTCATAATCCATCCAAATGCCTCTTAAGTGTTGCAATTGTACCACCCTCCAATTGTTGAAGGTGTAAGTGTGGAGCTGCAGTGAATGAAATGGTTGATTGAGGAGCACTGTGTCTAACAGGGTGTCCAGCTGTATTTCTTTAGTTCCATTGCCCCTTTAAGCAGCAAGATATAAGTCAGTCAGTTTTACTCACCGTGTGGAGGAGCTCTGTCCATTTGCAGCCTGTGGTCCCATTCCTGCAGCATGGAGTGAAATCAGTAAGTAGCCTCCTGCCAGTCTCAGTGTGATGGACACGGGCAGAGTTTGATGTGAGCTCTGGCTCCCTGTCCCAGTCTCTGATCTCACTGACCTCAGCAGCAGCAGCAGCGGCACAGTGAGACACCGAGCTCCCACCTCCCCCAGCTTTAACTCTGCTCAACCACACAATCACAGAATTGTTACTGTGCACAAGGAGACCATTCTGCCCATCCTGTCTGAAACAGCTCTCTGAATGAGCAATTTACTGAGTGTCATTCTCCTGCCTTCTCCCTGTCACCCTGCACATTGTTCCTTTTCAAATAACAGTCTCATTCCCTTCAGAATGTTTCAATTGAAGCTGACTCCACCACACTCTCAGGCAGTGCATTCCACACCTGAACCACTCACTGGCTGAAAATGTTTTTTCCTCATTTTACTTGTGTTTCTTTGAACAATTACTTTCAATCTGTGGCCTCTCGCACTCAATCCTTTTCCTGATTTGGAACATTTTCTCCCTATTTACTGTATCCAAACCTCTCGTGAAGCTGAATTCCTTGAACAAACCTCCTCTCAGCCTTCTCTTCTCCAAGGAAGACAGTCCCAACTTCTCCGATCCACCTTCATCACTGACATTCCTCACCACTGGAATGACCTTTGGTTTCTCCCGATAGCTCAAACCCACCAGTCCCAGCAACAGATGACCAACACCTTGCTCAGCAACACTCCACAGGGCCCTACAATTCACTGTATGGGTTCTCTCAGGTTTGGCTTTCCAAAATGCAGCATCTCACTTTCTCTTTTTTGGAACACATCTGCCACTCCTCCACCCATTGCCTTATCTGATCATGGTCCTGCTGTACTCTAAAATAATCTTCTTTACTATATACTGCATAGTATAATATACACTGTTAGTAAACTCACTAACTGTACCACCTACATTCACATCCAAATCATGCTTTCAAATTACAAAAGTCAGTGGACCCAGCATCAATCCTTGTGGCATACCACTGGTCACAGACCCCCAGTCTGAAAAGTAGCTCTCTGCCACCATTCTTTGTCTCCTATCTTCAAGCCAATTTTATATCCAAATGGATCCCCTGGATCCCACGTGATCTAACCTTTCTAACCTGTGTATCATGTGGAATCTTGTGAAATGCTTTGCTGAAATCCATGTTGAAAATGTCTGCCTTTATCAATCTTCTTTGCCACCGCTTCAAAAAACCTCAGTTCCTCAGAATCCCCTCAAACAATGCACCCACCACTGACATCAGGCTCACTGGTCTATATTTCCCTGGCTTTTCCTTACAGCCTTTCTGAAATAATGGCACAGCATTAGCCAACCTCTCCAGTTCTCTGGTTCCTCACCCGTGGCTGTTGATGACACAAATATCTCAGCAAGGGGCCCAGCAATCTCTTCCCTAGATTCCCACAGTATTCTGAGATACACTTGATCCCAGAGATTTTTCCAAGTTTCCTAGCTTCCATGTCGTTCTCCACAGTAAACACAGCCGCAAAAATATTCGTTTAAGATCTCACCCATCTCCTCTGTCTTACCAAAATGCAGCACTTTGCATTTATCTGAATTAAACTCCATCTGCCATTCCTCAGCCCAATGGCCCATTGATCAGGATCCCATTGTGCTCTCAGATAACTTTCTTCAGTGTCTACTGTGCCACCAATTTTGATGTCTTCCACAGATGTACTAACGATTCATCCTTTCTTCACATCCAAATCATTTATATAAATGGTGAACAACAATAGCACAAGTTTCCACAAAAAAAGCCATGCTGACAATCCCAAATCAGTCCTTGCCTTTCCAAATGCATATAGATGCTGTCTCTCAGAACTTCTTCCAACAACTTACACACCACTGGTGTTAGACTCACTGGCCTGTAGTTCCTTGGCTTTTCCTCGCAGCTTTTCCTCAATAATGGAACAACATTAACCTCGAATCAGGCAGCACCTCACCTGTGGCTGTTGATAATACAAATATCTCAGCAAGGGACACAGCAATCTCTTCTCTAGCTTCTCACCATGTCCTGGGATACACTTAGAGTCATAGATCAGATTTATCAAATTTATGCATTTTAAGAACTCCTCTTCTGAAATGAGGATTCTTGTCAAGACATCGTTATTTATTTCCCTGAGGTCCCGAGCTTTCATGTCTTTCTCCCCAGTAAATACATTCATGAAATATCCCTTTAGGATCTCACCTGTCTTCTCTGGGCCTACACAGATGTGACCTCATTTATCCTTAAGGGGCCCTATTCTGTCCCAGCTAATCTTTTGCCCTTTCATTATTCAAAGAACACAGAACACAGAACATTACAGCTCAGTGCAGGCCCTTCAGCCCTTGATGTTGCACCAAAAGTGTGGAACCAATCTGAAGCCCATATATCCCACATTATTCCATTTTCATTCCACATGTTTATCCAATAACCATTTCAATGCCCTTAAAGTTGGCGAATATACTACTGTTGCAGGGAGTGCATTCCACTCCCCTAATCCTCTCTGAATAAAGAAACTACCTCTGACATCTGTCCTATATCTATCATCCCTCAATTTGAAGCAATGTCCCCTCATGCTATCCATCACCATCTGGGGAAAAAGTCTCTCACTGTCCATCCTTTCTAATCTTCTGATTATCTTGTTTGTCTCAATTAAGTCATCTCTCAACCTTCTTCTCTCTAATGAAAACAGTCTCAAGTCCCTTAGCCTTTCCTCATAAGATCTTGCCTCCATACCAGGCAACATACTAATCAATCTCCTCTGAACCCTTTCCAAAGCTTCCACATCCTTCCGATAATGCTGTGACCAGAACTGTACACAATACCCCAAGTGCGGCCGCACCAGAGTTTTGTACAGCTGCAACATGATCTCATGGCTCCGAAACTCAATCGCTCTGCCAATAAAAGCTAACACACTTTATGCCTTCTTAACAACCCTATCAACCTGGGTAGCAACTTTCAGGAATCTATGTATATGGACACCGAGATCTCTCTGCTCACTTGTACTACCAAGAATCTTACCATTAGCCCAGTACTCTTTATTCCTGTTGCACCTTCCAAAATGAATCATCTCACACTTATCCGCATAAAACTCAATTTTTCACCTCTCAGACCACCTCTGCAGCTTATTTATACACTTGTGTAATTTACAATATCCTTCGGCATTATCCACAACTACACTGACCTCAGTGTCATTCGCAAATTTACTAACTCATCCTTCTGCACCCTCATCGAGCTCATTTATTAAAATGACAATCAACAATGACCCCAAAACAGATCCTTGTAGTACACCTCGAGTAACTGAACTGCAGGATGAACATTTTCCATCAACCACCACCCTCTGTCCTCTTTCAGCAAGTCAATTTCTGATCCAAACTGCTAAACCACCCTCAATCTCATGCCTCTGTATTTTGTGCAATAGCCTACTGTGGGGAACCTTATCAAGTGCCTTACTGAAATTCATATACACCATATCAACCACTGTACCCTCATCCCCCTGTTTGGTCACCATCTCAAAGAACTCAATCAGTTTGTGAGACACAACCTACCCTTCACAAAACCATGTTGAGTTTCCCAAATCAACTTATTTCTTTCTGGATTCCCATCTGCAGCTGCAGAAATACCTATCGATTGCCCTCACTCGAATCTCCTCTCATTATCGCTCTTCCAGTCTTCCTTGTGCCCCCCACCCCTCCACCCCCCCTGTACAGCTGAGCCCCCCGTGATGCCATGGACTTGGCTCCGGCTGCACTCCCCAGATGAACCATCATTCTCATCAGGATTCTGAACTGAATCTTGTTTGGAGAGTGGGATGCACTCAGGGAATTCCTGTACTAGCTGCTTGGTCCTTTTGGACTGTCTGCTGCTCCCCCATTCCCTCTCTCCATGCATACTCTGAAACTGCAGAGTGACCATATCTCAAAACGTGCTCTCCACGGAGCTCTCAGCCTCACGGATGCTCCGCACTGACACCAGCTGCTGCTCAAGCTCCGAAACCCGGAGCTCCAACTGCTGTCACTGACCACACTTCCTGCTCTCATGATGGGAAGCATTCAGATCCTAGCTACCTCTCTGTGTGAAGTACACTCAATTACAGGGCCTCCCTAGCCTTCTGCAGCAGTGAGTTCCACAGATTCACAACCCTATGGCAGAAGGAATTCCTCCTTATCTCAGTTGAAAAGGGTCTTCCCTTCACTCTGAGGCTGTGCCGTCATGTCCCGGTCTCTTCCCCGATTGGAAACATCTTCTCCGTGTCCACTCGAGACAGGTCTCTCAGTATTCTGTAAGTTTCAATGAGATTCCCCTCCTCCTTCTAAACTCCATCGAGTCCTCAACTGTTCCTCATTTGATAAGCCCTTCATCCCTAAGATCATTCTTGTAAAACCCTTCTGTACACCCTCCAATGCCTGCACATTCTTCCTTATATACATGGCCCAAAACTGCTCACAATACATGAATTGTGTTCTGACCAGAGCAGTATACAGCTTCAGCAGTACACCTCTTTTCTTGTGTTCTACCCCTCTGGAAATGAATGCTGACATTGCATTTGTGCTCCTAACTGCCAACTGAACCAACATGCTAACGTTAAGAAAAACCTGATTATGACTCCTTAGTCCCTTTGTGATTCAGATTTCTGAATCCTTTCCTCATTTAGAAAACAGTCTATGCCTTTATCCTTCTTACTAAAGTGCATAAGCACACACTTTCCCACATTGTATTCCATCTGCCACTTCTTTGTCCACTCTCTGAGCCTGATCAACTCCTTCTTCAGCTTCTCCACTTCCTCAACACGACCTGTCCCTCCACTTATCTTTGGTTTGCCTGCAGATTTGGCAGCAATGCCATCAGATCCTTTGTCCAGATCATAAATTAATCATTCATTTTTGGTAAATAGCTGTAGTCCCAGCACGGACCTTTGCAGGACCACACTAGTCACCGGTTGCCATCCTGAAAAAGGTCCTTTTATCCCACTCTCTGCCTTCTACCAGGCGGCCAACCTTCTATCCATGCCAAGACCTTGCCCCTAACACCATGGGCTCTTCTCTTCTTCAGTAGCCTCCTATATGGCACTTTGTCAAATTCTGTCTGTAAATCCAAAGAGATCACGTCCACTGGCTCTCCTTTATCTAACTTGTTCATTCCTTCCTCCAAGAATTCGAACAGATTTGTCAGGTCTCACCTTGATGAAGCCATGCTGACACAGCCGACCTGACTATGCACTTCCAGCTCCCCTGCAATCTCATCCTTAAACTGAAGTCTACAATCTTACTCATGACTGAGGTCAGACTAACCAGCCTATAATTTCCCATCTTCTGCTTCCCTCTTTTCCTAAACAGTGGAGTTACATTAACCATTTTACAGTCCTCTTGGACTCTCCCTGACTCCAGTGATTCCTGAAAGATCACCACCAATGCTTCCACAATCTGCTCAGCTATCTCCTTCAAACTCTGGGGTGTAGTCTATCCAGTCCGGCTGATTTATCCATCTCAGAACTTTCAGCTTCCCCAGCACCTTCTCCTCAGTGATAACCATTACTCACATCTCTGCCCCTGAATCTCTTTAAGTTCTGGTATACTACTGGTGTCTTCCACCGTGATGACTGATGTAAAGTCACTATTCAGATCCTCTGCCATTTCCTTGTTCCCCATTAGTACTTCTCCAGCCTCAGTTTCCAGCAGTCCAACATCCAGTCTTGCCTTCCTCTTAGCTTTTATATTTCGACAAAAAAAAACAGTCTTGCAATCTTCTTTTATATTACCAGCTGGCATTTCATCTTCTCGTATTTTATCTTCTAACCCCTTATTGCATTGTTAGTTATAAGCTAACAGGATCTGTGGGTTTTAAAATAGAGAATAAAGTATAAAAGCAAGGAACTGATGCTCCACCTCTATAAATCACTGATCAGACCAGATTTGGAGGATTGTGTTCAGGTCTGAGCACCTTATTTAAAGAACAATATTAAAACCCTGGAGAGACTTCAAAGGAGTTTTATTGGAATAATACCAGGTATTGGAATAATACCAGAATGAGGGATTTTCGATACAAGGAAAGCTTAGAGAGATTGGGCTTATTCTGCTCTGAGCAGAGAAGATTAAGTGGTGATCTTATTGAGTTGTTCACTGTTTTGAACAATTTTGACAGCGTTAAGGAGGATATTCCGTTTCCATGCGTTGGTATGTCTGTAACTATGGGTAAAAATTTCAAGATGGTCAGCAAGACAGCTAGGAGTGAGATGGGGGGGAATGTCTTTCCGAAGAGAGTTGTTAAGATTTGGAACATGCTGCCTGACAGGATGGTGGAGGTGGATTCTGTTGAAGGTTTCAATGTGTATATTTGAAATTGATGAAGTTAGAGAGCAACAGAGATCAGTCTGGAGAGTAGGACTGGCTGGACAGCTCTTTCTAGAACCAGCACAGACATGATGGGTTGAATAGCCTCCTTCTGTACTGTAAATGCTGTTATTCCATTTCATCCTGTCAGCTCTTTGCCTTCCTCTGGTCTTGTTCAATTTCACTCCTGCATTTTCTATCCTCCTCTCAGCTTTCTGCAGGATTGACCACCAGATAACCAACATCACCTTCCCTGTTTGGTCTGCCCTACTCTGCCTGCTTTGACACATTCCAGACTGAGAGCCTAGATTTGTACATCCCCACCCTTACTCTTTGTGGGAACAGATTCTGAACAATCTCTGTCTCGTTCTTCAAGGCCTTCCACTGCCCTGACACTGAGTTCCTGTCCAGTCGCTGTTTCCAGTCCACTTTTACCAAATCACCGCACAATTTAGTAAAATGGTTCATTTCCAAATGAAAACTTTTACACAGGCTCCATGGTTCTCCATTTCCATCCCTATTCTCAATCTCACTGAGTTCTGATCACTGTCACTGAAATGCTCCCCCATTGATAGCCCTTCCAGCTGCCCACATTCATTCTATAAACGATGGTCTAAAACTGTCCCTTCTCTCTCTGCTGTGTCACCATCACCTTCTCGGGGACAGTTAGGGATGGGTAATAAATGCTGGCCCTGCCAGTGACACTCACATCCCAAGAAGCAATTTAAACAATGTCTGTTCTTTTGTCGGGTTTGTTAGGTATTGACTACAAATGTTCAAATGGATTGTTTTACCAGTTAATGTTCGAAGAGTTGAAATCCCTTCGAATGGCAGGGATTAAAATTGTTTCTCTTGTCTTACAGGCCGTGACAACTCTCAGCCCAAGCTGACCCTGCTGCCCCCCTCCCCAGAGCAGGTCAATGCCAAGGGCACTGCCACCCTGGTGTGCCTTGCCAATCACTTCTATCCCGATGAGCTGGAGGTGCAGTGGAAGAAGGACGGTGCAGTCATTTCGGACGGGGTTCAGACCAGCAACTACCTGCGAGCTTCGGACAGCACCTACAGTGTCAGCAGCCTGCTGACCCTCTCTGGGTCTGACTGGGATTCCAACGCTCGCTTCTCCTGTGCCCTCACCCACGTGACCCTCCCCTCACCCCTCAGCAAGAGCATCAGGAGATCAGAATGTGTGTAGAGTGTTTGAGACAGTCCACAGAGGAGACACAACTTAAAACAGAACAGGGCTGAGCTGGCAGGTCAAAGGTCATTGTCAGCACTGAATTTCAATTCTCTTCCTTCTCAGGACTGGCTCAGAGACACTTCTGAGGTTCAGGAGTTAAGGCAGGTTATTGGGACAGGTTAGAAAGAGTTTTATGATGTGTAAAATCTGATGTTGTCCTTGTCCTGGGAGTGTATGATGGGAACAGTATTGTCTTGTGATGCCAAGTAAAAACTTTCAAAGATGCGTGGGACACAGTGAAAGACACAAGGTGTACAAATCTTTATTCACTTTCCACCAAGAGAAAGAAAGGAAACACCCAAGTGGCCAGTGACAAGCAATGTCCTTCTTCGAGGGCAATGCTACATGATCACACAGTGAAGGGGAGGGCTGTGTACATTGGAAATGGACTGCTGCCCTGAGCTGATTGGCTGCATTTCAGCAGGTTATTGTCACAATTGGCTACTTTGCCTGTCAATCAATTACATGTCATTCTGTTGTTGATGATACAGACAGCCAATCAGCAATCACTTTTAAATGATCCATTTGATCTGGAATCTGTCAAGGTTATGAACAGAACAGAAACTGTAAGTTGTTGGGACTCAATAATTCCAATCTGAGGCATTCCCTCCTCACTCTGTTGGTCCAGACGTAGCGGTGGATACAGAATGGGCTTTGTGCTGGAGATTAAAGATTAGGCTTTAATCTTCTCAAATCATGAATGAAAAACAGTTCAGCTGATTCAGTCTGAGATGGCAGCTCATTAAGATGGCCAAATTTCTTCAGCTGCCTGAGGAGAGACACTGACTGGCAGCACTTCGTAACCTGCTCACGCTCAGAGAGACACCTACAGGCAGCATGGAGTGTGAGCATGTTACCCAGTGATGTCTAGCTCTCTCAGTGTGTGTGTTATTCTGTTCTGATCATCGGTATCTCACTGAGTGTGAGTGTGTTACTCTGTGATGCCTGTAGGTGACTCTGAGGTATTTATCTCTTAGCGGTGGATAGAGAATGGGTTTTGTGATGGGGATTGAAGATTAGGCTTTAATCTTCTCAAATCTCAGATGAAAAACAATTCAGTCTGAGATGGTACCTCAGTGAGATGGCTAAAGTTAAAAATCACACAACACCAGGTTAGAGTCCAATTGGTTTATTTGGAAGTACAAGCTTTCGGAGTGCTGCTCCTTCATCTGGTAGCTAGCAGGGCAGGATCATAGTTCACAGAATTTACCGTGAATTTGAGATGGTAGCTGAGAAAGGTGAATACTGAGAGTGTATTCTCAGTAAGGGAGGGACTTCAGAGTCAGTGCACACTGTGTTCCCTAATGTGTTGCCTGATTACAAGGGGATTTTCTGGAGCCAGGGTCATTGCAGTAGTGGCTGCCTGCTCAGCTAATGCTGGTGAGCTATAGTCATATTTCAATGGTCAATTAGCCCTAAACTAAATGCAGCAATATTACCTTACAGGGAGGGGAGCTGTCTGAATGAGGAAGGTTAAACTCTTGCAGCCCCAAGAGGCCCAAACTCACACATTCCTGAACACAATGGGCAATTTTAGCATGACCAATTCACCTAACCTGCACATGTTCGGAATGTGGGAGGAAACCCACACAGACACAGGGAGAATGTGCAAACTGTGCAGAAGCAGTCACCTGGGGCTGGAATCGACCCAGGTCCCTAGTGCTGTGAAGCAGAAGTGCTAACCACTGAGCCACCTTGCCATCCATTAAAAAAGCCCAAAGAGTTGAGCTTTTGTTAATCTCCATGAGCCTGAGGTGATATAAACTATAAACACACAACCCTCTGCCAGGGAAGGTAGTGGAGGGTGGAAACCTCACAATCTTTAAATAGAATAACATTTAAGGATCTGGGGCAAGTGTAGGAAATTGGGATTAGAGTGCCTTTCATGGTAACTATGTTGGTGCAGACTCAATGGGCCAAAGGGCCTCTTCTGCGCTGTATCAATCTATGCTTCATGCTGAGAGGGCAGTGCAAGTTAATGGTGATTAGGTTAGGCTGTTCCAAGACAGCAAACCTATCACCAAGGGTCAGAGGAAATGGCTCAAGCTTCAGTGAAGGCCCAAGTAGGTGCTTGGAAGGAGGGTCAAGGCTAATGGAGACAAGGTCAATGGAGACTGAGCGAGGGCACAGGGTGCTGGTTGGCATCTCCAGGAGTTGTAATGAGGCATGTGGGGACAAGAGGGGAGCGTGTAGGGAGGGAGTGCAGTTTCAGATGAAATGCGACCTTTGTCAGCAGCAATGTGACCTTCAGCACCAGGGGGTGTCCCTGACTGTGTCAGGCTCACTGGCTGCTCTTTGTGTGATTCCACACAGCCACTTGTCTGGTCACCATGCAAAGCCTTGCTCGTGTCTACACTACCATCTACACCCACCGTCTGCACCCACTGTCTGCACCCAGCATCCACAGCCATTGTCTGCACCCTCCATTTACACCTCCCATATTTCTGCTGTTGTAAGATTGTATCCAATAATTCCATTGAGATTACTGCAACAGAAACCTGAATTTCAGAATTAGCAATGATTATCTTCAAACCCTGACCTTCAAAGTCTGTGTTCCACAATGAGCTGATTAATATTAATTACTGAATGCCATTTGATTTCTGTAATGGCAGGCCTGACGTATAACGAGAGGTTGAGTTGGTAAGGATTGTGTTCACTTGAGTTGAGAAGAATGAAGGAAGGGAATCTTGGAGAAAGCTATAAATTGGAACCAGATGAGACAAGACGGTTGTTCCCAATGATGGGGAAGTTCAGAATCAGGGCTCATAGTTTAAGGTTGAGGGGTAAACCCTATTGGACAGAGACGAGGAAAAATGTCTTCACCCAGAGAGTGGTGATCCTGTGGAATTCTCTGTCACAGAAAGTGGTTGATGCCAAAACATTATGTTTTCAAGAAGGAGGTAGAGATAGCTCTTGTGGCTAAAGAATCAAGGGATATGGGAGTAGAGAGGGATTACAGTATATTGCTCATTTTGAATGGCAGAGCGGGCTGGAGGGGCCGAATGGCCTACTCCTGCTCCTATCCTCTATGTTTCTATGGAGCGTAAAATAGATTGCCACGTGCAAGATCATGTAGGCCAGACCAGGTCAGGATGGCAGTTCCCTTCCCTAAAGGACATTAGTGAACCAGATGGGCTTTCCTGACAATCGACATGGATTCATGGTCATTGTTAGGCTCCTAACTGCAGATTTTAAAAATTGATTTCAAATTCCCCCATCTGCCACGGTGGGATTTGAGCCTGTGTCCCCGGAAGCATATCTAGGTCTCTGTGCATTAATCACAGTAGGTTAGTATGTAGATACAGCAAGTCATCAGGAAAGCTCATAGAACGTTATGGTGTGTTGTGAGGAGAAACTGAAGGTAAGACTTCATTGAAACATGCAAGATCCTGAGGGGCCTTGACTGGGTGGATGTGGAAAGGATGTTTCCTCTTGTGGGAGAGTCCAGAACCAGGGATCACAGTTTAAAATTAAGGGAGAGTCCATTCAAAACAGAGACTAGGAAACATGTTTTTACTCTCAAAGGTTGCCAGTGTTTGGAATTTCCTTCCTTAAAGGGCAGTGGATGCAGAATCTTTAGATATTTTTAAGGCAGAGGTAGATTCTTGATGACTGAAGGGATGGAACATTATTGGAGAATGTAAAGTTGAGGTTTAAATTAGATCAACCACAATCTTATTGAATGTGGGAGTAGGTTTCAAAGGGCCGAGTGGCCTACTTTTGTTCCTTGTCCATATGTTGCCTCATACATTTTCTCACGATCGGAGACAGTCGCTCGTATTTTCTACCTGCAGATTAAACTGCTTGTGCAATAGGCCTCATCTGCACAGTGTTCTCCAGCCTTTCACTGTGACATGTAAAGATACTGGTCCCATGATCAATCCATTAACTCTGAGTTGGTTTACTTAAACAATAAAGCACATTACAAGTCATGAAGCAGACATTACAGCAAGCAATAATGGGCAGTACAGAGCCTCAATGGTTAGCACTGCTGCCTCACATCGCGCGGGACCTGGGTTCGATTCCACCCTCAGGCGACTGTATGTGGAGTTTGCACATTCTCCCCGGGTCTGTGTGGGTGTCCTCTGGGTGCTCCGGTTTCCTCCCACAATCCAAAGATGTGCAGGTCAGGTGAATTGACCATGCTAAATTGGCCATGGTGTTCAGGGATGTGTGGGTAGGTGCAGTTGTCAGGGAAAATGTTGAGTAATAGAGTGGGGGAATGGGATGCTTTTGGAGATCCGGTGTGGACTTGTTGGGATTCTGTGAATTGATCTCAGTCTGTGCAGTTTGCAGGATCACAGATGATTAACTGGTAAGTGGAGTGCATACACAGGGGTGGATTTTCTCAAAGGCAATATGTTCACACACCACACAGCCACTGAACATCAAGAGGAGATAGTTACATTCTCTCTTGTTGGAGATAGTCATTGCCTGGCAGTTGCGTGGCACAAATGTAACCTTATTCATGTTCCAAGCCCACATCTCCAGCAGTAACCTGCTTTGGAACATCCTCAGGTGATAAAAAGTGCCATACATTTGGGTGCACCATGGCTCAGTGGTTAGCACTGCTGCCTCACCACACCAGGGACCCACCTCAGGCAGGTCTGTGTTGAGTCTGCACATTCTCCCTGTGTCTGTGTGACCTTCCCTGGGTGCTCTGGTTTCCTCCCACAGTCCAAAGATCTGCAGCCTCAGTAAATTGGCCATGCTAAATTGCCCATAGTGTCTAGGGATATGCAGGCTAGGTGGATTAGCCATTGGAAAATACAGGGATAGCACAGGGGGCTGGGTGGAGTGCTCTTCAGATGGGCAATGTGGACTTGATGGGCTGAATGGCCCACTTCCACGCTATAGGGATTCTGTGATACAAATGCAAGTTCCTTCTTTCCATTCTAGCCCTGAAGCATGCATGTGGTTCTGTCTCATATCCACTCAAGGGATGGCAAACCTTTGAAGACATCAGCAGCCTCTATTCTTTTGGAAAGTACTTCTTCCACTCTGTCCTTCACAGCCTTGTAGACAGCAACACTGAGATCGGGAAATAACCCAAAGCTATAATTTTCTGGGCTCTTCATTAAACTGTGGAACCTGAAAAGTACAATTAATGTCCAAGTCAATGAACATATTTCTCAGCAATCCCTAAATGCTGAGTTTTAGTACTCAGCAGGCTCCAGGAGTCAAAATTACTGACGAGATCATTGCTCTGAATTGCTCATAAATGTCACCTTCACATTTCTGGAGGCTTTGATCAAAAAGGTTGCTTACCCCTCTCCAGTATACAGCTTAAAATCAGCTCCAACTCCCAACCATCCAGCTGAGAGTGGAGCCCTGTACAAACTGGAACCTGGTCAGTGGGAGCACTGTCACTGCTGTCTCAGAAGCTTTGTCTAGTTAAAACAGAGACTCAGCTAGACAATCATTTAGCACAGAAACAGACCCTTTGGTTCAACTCATCCATGCCAACCAGATATCCTAAATTAATCTATTCCCATTTGCCAGGATTTGGCCCATATCCCTCTAAACCGTTACTATTCATAAACCCTTACAGATGCCTTTTAAATGTTGTAATTGTAACAGCCTCTGGCAGCTAATTCCATACACGCACCACCCACTGCATGAAAACGTTGCCCCTTAGATCCCCTAAAAATCTTTCCTCTCTCACCTTAAACCAATGGCCTCCAGTTTTGGACTCACATACCCTGGGAAAAAGACCTTGGCTATTCACCTTATCAATGTTCTTCATGATTTTATAAACCTCTATAAGGTCACCCCTCAGCCTCCATTGCTTCAGGGGAAATAGCCCCACTCTATTCAGCCTCTCCCTATAGCTCAAACCCTCCAACTCCAGCAACATCCTTACAAATCATTTTTCCACCCTTTCAAGTTTAACAACATTGTTCCTAGAGCAGGAAGACAGAACTGAGCCCTGTATTCTCAAGGTGTCCTCAACAATGGCCACTTTGGGGGACAGCCAGAACATGACATCCCAACTCCTATACTCAATGCACAGACCAATAAAGTCAAGTGTATCAATCTTTGAGGAGAAAGTGAGGTCTGCAGATGCTGGAGATCAGAGCTGAAAATGTGTTGCTGGAGAATCACAGCAGGTCAGGCAGCATCCAGGGAACAGGAGAATCGACGTGCTCTCCAGCATCTGCAGACCTCACTTTCGCCTCAAAGATCTCCAGCATCTGCAGACCTCACTTTCTCCTCAAAGATCTCCAGCATCTGCAGACCTCACTTTCTCCTCAAAGATCTCCAGCATCTGCAGACCTCACTTTCTCCTCAAAGAGATTCCTGAAGAAGGGCTTATGCCCGAAACAGCGATTCTCCTGTTCGCTGGATGCTGCCTGACCTGCTGCGCTTCTCCAGCAACACATTTTCAGCTATCAATCTTTGAGAGAAAGTGAGGGCTGCAGATGCTGGAGATCAGAGCTGAAAATGTGTTGCTAGAAAAGCGCAGCAGGTCAGGCAGCATCCATGGAACAGGAGAATCGACATTTCGGGCATAAGCCCTTCTTCAGGAACCAACTTCACTCCCCTGTTTACCCATGGCTTCGCTTTCAAGGAACTGTGAATCTGCACTCCAAGGTCTCTTTGCTCAGCAACACTCCCCAGGACTTTGTCCTTATTTGCCTTACCAAAATACAACACCTTACATTTATCTGAATTATCTCCATCCACCACTCCTTATCCAATGGCCCATCTGAACAAGCATTGATCATATATTATAAACTTGCTCATATAGAAAGCATTTGGGAGGCCACACTTGGAGTATTTTGTCCAATTTTGGTCTGCTTATTTGACGAAGGATGTGGTGGCACTGTAGGCTGTTCAGAGGATGTTCCCCAGACTGATCCCAGGGATGAAAGGGCTGTCCTACTATGGAGCAGTTAAATAGCTTGGGCTTGTACTCACTGGAGTTCAAAAGAATGAGGAGGGATCTGATTGAGGGATAGAAAATGGGAAAGGGGATTGAGAAGGTGGATGTTGAATAGATGCTCCCCCTTGCGGGACAGTCTGGAACAAGAGGTCATCGATATAGAGTGAGAGGAGGTCGGTTCAAAACTGAGCTGAGGAGAAACTACATCTCCCAGAGGGTTGTGAATCTGTGAAAGTCAATGCCCCAGAGTGCAGTGGAGGCAGAATCAATCCACAGGTTCAAGAAAGATGTGTTTCTGATGGAAAGTGAGATAAAGAGCGATGGGGAGCAGGCAGGAGAGTGGAGTTGAGACCAGGATAAGATCAGCCACGGTCATGTTAAATGGCGGAGCGGGCTCGAAGGGCTGAATTGCCTCCTCCCGCTCCTAATTCCTATGTTGAGCACACAGACAAGGCTGACACTGCAAAACTGAGGGAGCTGTTGTCTTTCAGGTGAGTTACAAAACCTGGTCCTGCCACAATATATCAAACTGTACTATGGCCCCAGAGACAAGTGCTGGAATTTGAATTCAAATCACAAAGCAAGCCTCATTAATGGTGACCACGATAATGATCCCTGATTGCTGTCCAGCCTCAGCCTTACCCAGTCTGGACTTCATGTGACTCCAGCCCCACAGCAACCTGGTTAACTCTTGGGTGCCTTCTGAGAGGCCACAGCAAGGCCAGCAGTTCAAGGGTAACTAGTCTTGGGGAACAAATGCTGATCTATGCCAGTGACACCCACCTCCCAGAAAACAGAACACAACAGAGATTGCTGTCAGCCAAAATTGTCAGATCAGACTCTCAATGAGATGGGGAGATGTTTAAAGATGAATTCAGCTCATTACGGACCACGTCTCCACTTGTTTATACATCGTCGCTGACAAAATAAGGGGAAAAAACAGAAAACAAAAGGTTCGGAACACTCAAATGTGGGAATATCAGTGAGAATTCAGGCAACTGAAGGAAGATATGAAGAACTGCAAAGGAAGACAAAAAGGAAGCAAGAGTTACAGAAAAGTGATTGAGAAAGAGACCTGCAAGGGGTCACAAGAATAACACAAATATTTTACACGAAAATTAGAAAATCAAGGGGGCTCCAGTGCAATGTGAGCCCTTTAAAAACAAACTGGAAATTCCATGAATGAGACTATGGGAATGGCCGATATGTACAATAATTAGTTGTGTCAGTCCTCACAGTCAAGGAACGGGATAATGCAGCTTCCTCTCCAGGGTGGTTAGTAATGAATTGAAGACTGGAATTCATGAAACTTGATACGTGCCAGAAAACAGCATTGGAAAGCGAACAGCTCTAAAGGCTGACAGATCTCCAGGACCTCAGGGGCTTAAAGGAAGAGGGGGAAGACGTTTCAGAAGCTTTTCCCATCAGGTTCCAAAGCAGCAACCATTCCTTTAGTTTGGAAAATGTCTTGCTGTAACTCCATGGGTTTAAGAAAGATGAGGGAGGGAACCAAGGAAATGATATACTGGTCAATCTAACATCTCTTTTGGGGGTTTCATTGGAATCTATAATTAATAACCGAGAGAATGAATATGTAGAGAATTACAAATAGCCCACATAGATTAGTGATGGGTAGGTTCTGACAAATGAACCAAATGCATTAACTAAATTAGTTGAATGGGCACATAGTCTTATCAACTTTCAGAAGTACTTGATAATTTTCCACTAAACAGTCTGCTGACTAAAGTTAAAACCCATGGGATTGAAGATGAACGTTTGACTTGGTTAGGAGGCTGGTTTTGTGACGTACGACAGAGAAAGAAAGTGACGAGTGGTGTTCCACAAGGATTCTGTGGTGAGGCCTTAACTACTTACTGTATGTATTAATGAGAATCATAGTTCCACATTGACACAAAGGCTGATGTAATAGTAAGCAGTGCAGATGGTCTTTTTGTTTAAAACTCACTCTGAGGACATGGGTATTGCTGTCTAGGCCAGCATTTACTACACATTCTGTGTTGCCCTTGTGACTCATGGAATCATCATACAGTGTAGAATCAGGCCATTCAGCCCATCCAATCCATACCAACCCAACGAACAGCATCCCATCTGGACTTACCCCATTCCTATACTGCTGCATTTCCCACGGCCAACCCACCCAGCCAACACATCCCTCGACACTATGCGCAATTTGGCATGGCTAATCCACCAAACCAACATATCTATGGACTGTATGGAAGAAACCCACACAGACATGGGAAAATGTGCAACCTCCACACAGACAGTCGTCCCAGGGTGAAATTGAACCAGGTCCCTGGTGCTGTGAGGTAGCAGCACTGACCACTGAGCCACAATTCTGCCTTTTGCAAGGTGGTGGTGAGCTGCCTTCTTGAACTGCTGCAGTCCATGTGCTGTAGATAAACCCACAATGCCCTTCGGGAGGGAATTTCAGGATTTTCATCCAGCGACACTGGAGGAACAGTAATACATTTTCAAATCAAGATTCTATGTGGATTGGAGGTGAACTTGTTTTTGGTGGTGTTCTGTGTCCTTCTACATGGAAATGATCGTGGGTTTGGAAGGTGCTGTCTCAAGAGACTTGGTGTGAATTCCCACAGTTCATCTTGTAGATGGTGCACACGGCTGTTACTGAGCATCAGTGGTGGAGGGAGTATATGTTTATCGATGTGGTGCCAATCAAGCAGGCTGCTTTGTACTGGATGATAACAAGCTTCTTGATTGTTTTTGGAGCTGCATCCATCCAGGCAAGTGGGGAGTAACCCACCAAAGTCCGATCCAAAACTTGACTGATCTTTTCTTAATTAATTTATTGGATTAGGCATCACTTGCTATGTCAGCATTTATTGCCCAGAATCAAATGGGGTGGCACAGCACTGGGACCAAGGTTTAATTCCACCCTTGGGCAACTGTGTGGAGTTTGCACGTTCTCCCTGTGTCTGCCTGGGTTCCCTCCCGGTGATCTGGTTTCCTCCCACAGTCCACAAACGTGCGGTTTATGTGGAATGGCCATGGGAAATGCAAGGTTATAGGGGAGTGAGTTTGGGTGGGATGCTCTTTGGAGAGGCGGTACGGGCTGAATGGCCTGTTTCCACATTGTAGGGATTCTATGAATTTCTTGACTCAGAGGGTTTTGAATCTTTGGGATACTCATCGATGCTTAGGCGTTTGAATAAATTCAAGATAGCGATAATACACATGTGGGGAGGCAATGAGTTAATGGTAGTCTCACTAGATTCTTAATCCAAAGAGCCAAGTAATGTTCTGGGGGCCCTGGGATCACCGTGGGGAAGCACGGTGGTACAGTGGTTAGCACTGCTGCCTCATAGCACCAGAATCCCAGGTTCGATTTTAGCCTCGGGTGACTGCCTTTTATGGAGTTTGCACATTCTCCCTGTGTCTGCATGGGTTTCCTCCGGGTGCTCCGGTCTCCTCCCACAATCCAAATATGTGCAGGTTAGGTGAATTGGTCACGCTAAATTGCCCATAGTCAGGGGTGAATATGGAGAATGAGTCTGGGTGGGTTACTCTTCGGAGGGTCGGTGTGGACTTGTTGGACCGAAGGGCCTGTTTCCATACTATGGGGAATCTAATCTAAATCCTGGCAATGCATGGAGTGGAATTTTAAATTCAAAAAGACTCTGGAGTTAAGAGTCTAATGACGACCATTGTTGGGGGAGAACCCTGTCGGGCCCACTAATGTCCATCAGATTGCTGTCCTTGCCCATACTGACTGACATATGACTCCAGACCCACAGCAACATAGAATCATAAAGTCCCTACTGTGTGGAAGAAGGCCATTCAGCCCATCAAGTACAAGCAGCATCTCACCCAGAACCAGCCCCCTCTCCTAACCCTACACTTCCATGGCCAATCCAACTAACCTGCACATCTCTGGACTAAGAGAGGAAACTGAGGCACCCAGAGGAAACCCATTCAGACACAGGGAGAACATACAAATTCAACACAGACAGTTGCCTGAAGGTGGAATCAAACCCAGGTCCTTGGCGCTGTAAGGAAGTGGCGCCAGCCACTGTGCCACCCATTCCTCATCTCTGCTCGAAATATCTAACCCCTTATTCCCAGACTGGGACTCTGCTTTAGAATCCCCAGATAGGGGTTCATCCTTCCAAAATCTACCCTGTCAGGACCCTGGAGAATTTGAAATGTTTCAGTGAAATCTCATCCCAGCCTTCTGAATTCTAGGGAATCCTGACCCAGTCCCCTCTCTCAATCATTAGGCAATCCCTCAACCCGTCACATGAACTGTGGCTGGGTTTGATCATCTCAGTAAGAGTTTCAAGGAGGGAAGGAGAAAGAAAGACTCGTTCTGCTTTGAATCGATGCTAAAAACTGAAAAAAAAAACAGGAAAATATTGTCACTAAGTATTGTTCACATACTCTTACTTTTCATCAAAGTGCTGGATGAGATTTCTTATGAATTTCAGGAGGTCACTGGTGGTGTCCTTATATTCTTTATTCCTGCCTTGTCTCTTGTTCATGTCATTTAGGAGAACGGAGTCAACTGAGAAGGAAATGAACAGCAGAGTTTGTTTTCTCTGTTGATTAAATTCACCTTGTTTGCTCCTCTGAGCATCTGAAGAAAGAGCGAGGCTCTGAAAGATTATGTTTTCGACTAAACCTGTTGTTCTAATAAATCTGGTGTCGTATGATTTTTGACCTTGTCCTCTGATCACATTCAGGTTGTGCCCACGGGCACTGCATGTTCTTGCTTCTCCAGTCCACGAGGTGGCGATCTTGACAATGGATTTCACAATGGTCTCCATCAGAGAGGACCCACAAATCAGGGACAGCGACCAGAGATTACAGGCTCCTCAGTCCCAGACCCGAGCACAACGGGCCCCCTGGCATCCCAGGTACCGCTTGTTGCGTCCCGGACCCTGTACATAATGCAAATAGTGCAACTGATCCTTCTGATTTTCCCCAACCTCACCAGGTCTCCACAATCATTAAGATTCGTTAAATGCAGCCTTTGCCAATTAAGGACCCTGACTGATGGAAAACAGACTGAAATGGGTCAATAATAGTGTTGGGGAGTTACAGACACAGATTGCCAAGTGGAAATCTGATGCTGTGGCTCTAACAGAGATCGGGCGGGACTGGGGATTCCTGGATACAAGGTGTTCAGTAAAGATAGGGAAGAGGGAAAACTGCGAGAAGTGGTGGGATTTTTCTGGGCCCAGACAGTACTGACCAACCTTAGGCCCTGAGATATGATAGAGATGAAGGGTGAACTGTGCCGGGCTTTAACTCACTGTTACCAGAGTAAAACAGGGATTATCCATTTCACAAGAGAGTAAATGGAACTAACAAACCAGGTGCATGTGAAACACCCACCCAGTCCCTGAGAGAGGGGGGACAAGAACAGGGACATTCTCAGACAGAAAGGATGCTAAAATGCTATCACTCCCAGAGGGAAGGGTGGGGTGGGGATAGTGACAGCGACACCGCCCAGAGAGTGAGGAAAGTAACACTGACACATTTAAAACTGTATTATCACAAGCGAGAATTCAAACAGACACCCACTCCACCAAACGGTGTTGATGATGCACTGTCTTCATCAAAACACGTTGTCAAAACCTCTTCATAACACGTCAGGGGAGAGAAACATTGAAAACTGTATTATTACGAGTTCGGGTCCATTTAAATCTTGGACCATGATGTGAAATGTTCCGAGCCGTAAACAAC
Source organism: Chiloscyllium plagiosum (assembly GCF_037043375.1). NCBI lineage: Eukaryota > Metazoa > Chordata > Chondrichthyes > Orectolobiformes > Hemiscylliidae > Chiloscyllium > Chiloscyllium plagiosum. The sequence goes on along the minus strand of NW_028270306.1, from coordinate 145,094 downwards.
ACTGGTGTATTGACGTCATTATCTTATTAAACAATATTAAAACCTCGGCCAAATATTTTCCTGCAGACAGTGTATTTAAAATATCAAGAGGCTTTCCACATTGTTGGTTTGATCAGTGACGGAGCAAGGAAGCAGCAGCTGCCCCATGAACTCCAACAAAAGAATGAGAACAGGCTCTTCATACGGAGCTGGCTCCCGAGAATCCAATTCAACAGCAGGGACCAAAGAACAAGGAACAATACAGCACAGGAACAGGCCCTTCGGCCCTCCCAGCCTGTGCTGACACATTTTGCCCTTCCATACTGAAACTGTCTTCACTTACAGGATTCATATCCCTCTATTCCCTTCCTATTCATGCATTAGTGCAGGTATTTCTTGAGTAATTCTATTGTGTCTGCTTCCACCCCCTTCTCTGCCAGTGTGTTCCAGGTACTCAACTCCTTTTGTGTAAAATACTTGCCTCCCACATCTCTTTTAAATTCACCCCCCACCCCCACCCTGCACCTTGAATCTCTGTTCCCCAATAATTGACCCTGGGAAAAAGCCTCATATTTTCCACACGATCTATAACATTCACAACTTTACAAACTTCTATCAAGTCATGCCTCATTTTTCTGCATTCCAGAGAAAACAAACCGAGTCTATCCAACCTTTCTTCAGAGCTACAATCTCCCATACCCGACAATATTCAGGTAAACATTTTCTGCACCACCTTCAAAACATCCACATCCTTCGAAAGTGTGGTGACCGGAACTGTATACAATATTCCACGTGTGGCCTAACTAATGTTCGATAAAGCTGCAGCATAACGTGTCTATCCTTACCCTCAATACCCCTTCCAATGAAGGCAAGCATGCCATAAGCCTTTTTTACTGCCTTACCTTCCTGTGCTGCCACCTTCAGTGATCTGTGAACATACACACCCAGATCCCTCTGTATATCAATGCTCCAAAGGATTCTGTCATTTTCACTGTATAATTCCCACCTGGACATCACCTTTCAAAATGCATCACCTCACATTTGTCTGGATTGAACCACATCTGCTCTTTCACTACATCTGTCAATGAGGAGTAAAGCAAGATGGAGAGGATGTTTTTGAAATTGTTTAATGGAGGAAACATACCTTGTGATACCCAATAATGACAGTCTCCGTGTATCACAGAATGAACAAAACAGCATACTGTGAAGACAATCAAAAATCACACCAAAGTACATCTTATTGATATATCATTTCACGCAGGGCATTTTCATTGTGATGCGATAAGTATCCTGGTCTGAAAGCTGTACTCTCCCTCCCTCCCCCGATTCTCCAGATGGAGCCGGTCAGATCCTCGCAGAGCCCCAGTTTACTTAGACTGTTCTGTAATGTGGAAATGCCGATGGTGGACTGGGATACACCTGATGAAGGAGCAGTGCTTCGGAAACTTGTGATTTCAAATGTTGTTCTAGAGCCTGGTGTGACTTCTGACTTTGTATTGTTTGGGCACAGTGAAACAACTGCCTTCTAGTAACTATAGAGTACTTGCAATACAACTGAGGATTATGGGTAATGACTCCTTCCATTAGCCGTGAATAAACCCACAGTCACTCCCATGGATTCCAAAGGGAATGACCTATCATTTGCTTCTCAGATATTATATGGCTCATCACCGCCCTCTCCAAGACAATTCGGGAAGTGTAACAAATAACCGACGCGTCAACGCCCGCTCCATCCCAGGAGAAATCAAAATAAATGGCATATAATTCAAATAATCAAGCTGGTGAGGCTTGATTTCATCTCTTTGAAAGACTGGAGCCTCGGTCAGAAACAGAGCCATGACATGGGTGAAGCTGGTTTGTCGGACTGCAAGGTGGAGTGTCCTTCGGATTGACACTGGGATCAGCAAAAATGAATTGTACTCAAAAATCTAACAAACGGCTCTTAAAGCGTGCCCCCAAACTGCACTTGAGGCTTCGCCCCGCCATCCCCATCTCCATCCTTGCTTGTTGCCCTTCCCTAGTTGTCCTGGAGAGGGCGGTGGTGAGCCATGAGTTTCTCGAAGAAGATCTGACAGTTGGACAAAGTCATGTCCTCCGCCTGAGCACAACTGCCTGACCTGCTGTGCTTTTCCAGCCCCACACTTTTCGACTCTGAGCACAACTATCCCTCAGAAGAATGGTCATCGGATTGAAAGCCAACTCAGAAACGAGAGCAGCGAATCCAGACTGAGACTGCGGTGCACTGCTGAAAGTTGCACAGTCTTTGGCACCATCATTTGAGGCTCCACGACCACCACACCCCGACCACCCCCACCCCCAACTCAGGGGGCACAACAAGATCCCATTCTGAAGAGATTCCCTTGGGTGTCCTGCTCAATAATCAGCTAGTGCCACCAAAACAGATTTGCCTCGTCATTCGTTTACTGTCTGTGGGACCTCACCATCTTGTCCGTGAATGAGACTGCTCTGTGTTCACGGCTTTGAATATCCTGACACAATAAAACAAAATGCACCAACAAGAGTTCTTTCTTCATTGTCATGTAAAAGGGGAGCAGTGAGCAAGTGAAAATGCACACTGAATGCAAATACTGAAACTTCAGCTGAAAGGCTTTTTGCACCATGTTAACCTGCGCCCTGAGCATTTCCTTCCAATGTCTGAGATGTTATCAGGTTGTAATTGAGGCTGACAGGGTTTAGGACCCTTTGGCGCAGCCAGTTTGGCGCAGCCCATTTTGCCGCAGACCCATTTAGGTGCAGGACTATTTTGGCACAGCTCATATTTATTCCTTTTCAGGCTTAGTTAAAAACCTTAATGAAAGCAATAAGAATAAAAATAATGTTCATTCTTTTTAGTAAAAATGGTAAAAAGAAAAAAAAATAAAAGAAATACGTTAATTGCGAAAAATGTAAAATATGACTTTTATTCGAAATTATGGGCAATCCCTCGTAAATACGCAACATCATTTCTCTCACTAAATCTTCTTAAGAGCGTTTGTATTCTAGTGTCTGCTTCCCTGAATTTCTTTAATTTCAACAGAATATCGTGCCCTGCTACGAGATGCTCATAGTAAATGTCCCTTCCTGTCTGAACTTTTCGCAAACTGTCAATAAATTTCCAAATAGCTGGCTGTTCCACTCCAAGTTCACATTGTAATCTCCTGTGGGCAGCTTCTGCTTGATTGTTTGTTCTGTCCTCATTGTTTAAAGTTCTTTAATATAAATTCCACATTCCAACTGGAAAAGGCGGTGGACACCTACCATTTCCTCTGCGTAATCTTCTACCTACATAGTTATCCTTGAACCAGTCCAACAGTGGTTGCAGTTTATATGGAAGTGCATCAGCCAAATGTTCAATAGCTTCATCAATGTTTTCAATCGGAATAAATGCAAGACCAATTATCGTTTTAGCTCTCAAAGAAAACTCCGAGTCAATGTTTTACTTACTCAAGTGTCCCAAACTGGCAAGATGTTTTCTCATATTTTGAGCCAGGTGAAAAAAAATCCCCGGATTTCTGCAGAAGGAAAATGCTGCTGCAAACTTTTGAAATTTGCAAGTTCAAAGTCACAGTTGATAATGTCAGGGCGGCATTCAGGCTGTATTTCCAGAACCATTTCAAATAATTTGTCATATGTTGTTCGTAAATTATTTGGGAGTAAAGCATACAACAATGGGAACACACCTTTATGTATTTCCCCTAAAATAACAAACTTATGTGAAAATAGAGGTGGGGAAATTTTGAATGTTCCATCAACATATAAATTTTTTGATTGCTTCAGAAACTCGGCATTCCTTTTTCTTCTCAACATAAGAATTCTGCAGGTGGTGCTACCGCTGTTGGCGAGTAAAAATTGTTCTTCATTGCATGCATTAACAGAATATGTTTTAAAGCTTTCTGTAATTACAAGTTCTTCTAAATTTCTTGGATTTACTGTGGAAGAGCAATTTCTTTCCTTGTCCTACGAACCATTTTCTTCAACGCTCTGTTGTTAGGCATCGTCCCTTGGCAAGCTTCCGACAAATTTTCTAGGCACTCGTTAATCACTTGGAAAATTCCCTCTACAGTTTCAGCAGCTCGTAATTTTATCTTTGAAATGACGGTATCTCTTTCCACCTGAGATGCCGATGCTCATTAATTTGTTTCACGAGGTCACCATTTATAACATGAAATCGCGCTTTGCAAATGTCCTTCCTTTCACATCTCCAAAACTTTGTTATCTTATCAGCAGCATATCTATCAAGTACGTATATATAGCCATCGTATGAGTACTTTTCCTTTCCACATTTTGACAAAATTGTTGATGGCATTTTAATGGGTTATATTTTATTTTAATAATAATTACAAACTACTGGAAACCATATATCTGAGCCAAAACAGTTCTGCGCCTACATGGGTCTGCAACAAAATAGGCTGCGCCAAACAGGCCACCCCAAGTCGCTTGCGCCAAAATGGCTGCTCCGATACGAGGGAGGTCCAAGTTTTCAAAAAAGGATTCCATTCACACTTCTCCATCTCCACAGCCCTCTGACCGGTATAACTCTGCATAGAACTCCCAAAATCTGGCATTGAACTTCCTCAGTTCACGACTGACATTGCCAGTTCCCTCCCTAATAGACACAATAGACAATGGCGCACTTTCCTTCCTAGCCAGGTAAGCCAGGGATCTACCTGGCTTATCCCCATATTCAAACAGCCTGTGCTTTGCTGAGCAGACCCCTCTCTTTGCCACTTGTGTGAGCACTGAGTCCAGAACAGCCCAGAGAGCCGTGACCCGTTGTAATTTGACCCCGGATGGTCTGGTATAATATGCTGATTCAGCTGCCTTCAGTCTAGCGTCAAGTATCAGCTGCTGCTCTCCTCATTGTCAACTGTGAAATAATCATACTCCTTAAGAATGCTTTGGTGGTCTCCCAGAGCACTGATGGGTGACTGATTGATATCCCAAAAAACCCTAAACTCCCTTCTGATACACTGTACAAAGTTGTCAACCTTCAACAGAAATGGATCCGTGCACCATTGTCATGTGTCTCCTTCACTACCTGTGGTCTTAACATCTAAATATACTGACACATGGTCCGAAATAGTTATGTTCCCAATCTGCAGGCTAACACCAAGTCCAAACAAACTTATGGAACAAAGAACATTTCAATTCTTGTGTGGCACTTGTGTGGGTTGGAGTAAAAGGTAAAGTCCCTCCCATTCGGGTGGAGGCACCTCCACACATCCACTAGCCCCAACTCCTCACACAAGTTCACTAACTGTCTAGACTGCAGAGGTGTAACCTCTTGGCATCCTGTCCACTCCAGAGCCCATGAGACAATTAAACTCTCCTCCTATAATCATACGGTGCACCTGAAGAGCCAGTAACGTAGAGACTGCATCAACTAAAAATTTGAGAGGATGCGCCGGGGGACAGTAAACATTCAGGATGCCATACACTTCTCTATGTCCCAGAACCTTGAGAATAATGAACCATCCATGCTCATCCTTGGTTTGATCTATCACCTGAAATGGGAGGTTCCTTCGTACCAGTATGGCCACTCCTCTGCTTTTGGAGTTGAAGGAGGAGAAGAATACCCTATTACATCCCCCCTACTGTAACTTCAGATGTTCCCTGTCAGTCAAATGCATTTCTTGCAGTAGAGCGATGTCAACCCTTTCCTTCTTAAGATTGAGAGCACCATTTTCCTTTTAATGGGGGAATGGCTCCCCTTTATAATCCAGGTGCACCACCTGAACAGATCACTAGCCATGACCGCACACTACAGCCCGCAGTCCCCCGACAGGAACAAGCCCATTCAATGTGCGACGAATGGGAAAAAAACAGACTTTATCAAATCTAAAGACTATTCCTACAAACACCACCAAAACTACTAAAACTAAAAAAAAAGCCTCTACTCCAAATAAACACACAAAAACACACATTTCCAGAGATCCACCCCCTGCCCATAGGGGCCATTCACTCACAAACTCACAACCATCCCAGCACCTTCCAGTTAAGGCCGTGCCACAAACCCAAGCATTGGGAAAAAAAACATATTATTTCCACTCTGACAGGTGAACAATGGACACCCACACCACCCCACCCCCCACATTCTCATCTCAACTCCACACATCTTTACATAAAAGAAGTAACCAACCTTTCACCCAACAAATCAGAACAATAGAATAACTAATAACCACCAAACAAATAGAATATAAAACATACCGGATCTCACACTAAAGCAATACCGAGCCGATAAAGCAGGAGACCCCAAAGGGGGAAAGAACAAAGAGAGAGAAGATTTTAAAATAATACATTATGCCAGAGTACATAGAATGCTGGAAAATGATCACCAATGTGTCCACTATTTCTACACTCACTTTCTCAAGGACTCTGGGATGCAGAGCATCAGGCCCTGGGGACTTATCAAGTTTTGATACCATCAGTCTCCCCAAGACCATTCCTGACTAACAAGGATTACCTTCAGTTCCTCCTTCACACTTGACCCTCTATCCCCTTGCATTTCCTTTCAATAGGCTGTGCATCCTTGGATAATTAGTTCCCAGCCCTGATCCCCTTGCAGCCACGTCCCTGCACTACAGGCTCATTTACCTTGTTTCATATACTCGATGCATCGAAGTACAACACCCTCAGTCATGCATTGACTGTCTCCTTCTCATAGTTATCTCCTTCAGAAATCATAGTATCCCAACAGTGTGGAAGCAGGCCATTCAGCACAGACCAACCCTCAAAAAGCATCCCGCCCATCCTAATATTCCCATGGATAATCCTCCTAACCTACACATCTTTGTGACAATGGGAGGAAACCCAAGTAGACACGGGGAGAATGTGTAAATCCCACACAGTCAGTTGGAATTGAGTCTGTGTCTCCGGAGCTGTGAGAAATTCCTAATCCTTTCCATACTCTCTATCCTATTATTCGGTCTGGATACGTTAATAACGTCTCCTGAGCCCCTACCTTCTTTAATGAGTTTAACTTCCTCAGAAACTTGATTTACCTTGGTTTGTGTGGTACCACTTTGTCTACATTATTCCGAATGGTTCATGCGTTAAGATACAAAGCCTTTAAGCTTGTTCTAGTATTGAGCTTCCCTGCACTTTTACTTTTCCTCTGTAGAATATGACATTCACAATACTCTGTCCCTTTCCTTTTATTTTCTGGGAACAATCAATCCCATCACTACCCAGTAATCCTACTTTCTCCTTTAACTTTCAAACCCTCATTTTCCATCCAACTGTTCCAGTTACTTTCTCTTTGAATCATAGTCAGGCTGATATTTATCCCTGAACAAACATCTCTCAAAATGTTCCTCGGTTCATTGTTGCTTGTGGGATTTTGCTGTGTATAATCTGGCTTCCACATTTCCTACATTCCTACAATGACCACATTTCAAACAAGTCCCACACTGTTTGCAAATGGCTTTGGGACAGCATGGATCTTTCTTTCCTTTGGATGAACTGGGAGTCTTTCAGATGTGAAAGATGCTGTTCTAATATCGCACAGTCCTCCTGAACTACAGTTTCTGCTTTGTTCCTCTCTTTTGTGAAAACAGACCAAAAGATTTCATGAGGCACCATTACTCCATCTTGCACCACTGCACACAAGTTCCCTTCCTGCTCTCGAATGGGCCTCATACATTCATTCTTTACTTGTTCCTTCTGTGATTATAAAACATCACTGGGATTTCCTTGACTTCATTTGACGTATTTCATTCTGTCAGCTCTTTGCTTTCCTCAGGTCCTGCTTAACTTCACCTCTGCATTTTGTCTTTCAGCTCACTTTTACCAAATCATTGTACAGTTTAGTAAAATAGTTCATTCCCAAATGAAAACTTTTACACTTGCCCAATGGTTCTCCATTTCCATTCCTGCTCTCAATCTCACTTAATTCTGATCACTGTCACTAAAATGCTCCCCCATTGATAGTCCTTCCAGCTGCCAAATTCATTCCCTATACAATGGTCCAGGGCAATTAGGGATGGGTAATAAATGTTGGCCCTGTCAGTGACACTCACATCCTAAGCAGCAATTTTAAAAATCCCTGTCCTTGGGACTGGCTCGGCGATACTTCTGAGGTTCAAGGGTTAAGGCAAATCATTGGGATAATCAAAATAAAGTTTTACTCTGTATCAAACTCCATGCTGTCCTTGTTCTGGGAGTGTTTGATTGGGGCAGTGATGACTTGTGATACCAAGTAAAACCTCTCAAAGATGCTGAAAACTGTTAGCTGTACAAAACAATGTGAACCTCAGAAGTCTCTGCTTCAGTAAACCAGATCTCCTTCCTGCTTAGCCATCAGTTCCAATTTAAGGTTCTGTCACTGTTTAAAGGGACAGGATTCTCATGTTATTGAGAGAATCTCCACAAGTGTTTTCCTCAAGCTCCATTGTGGCTGTGAATTTGTGCAGCTTCCTCTGTCTGGGCTATTAATTGCAGTGTTTATTCTCTCAATGTCAATCTGGAAAAGGGAATAAAGATGAAGAAGATTCAGTCTCTGTCTCGTGTGTGCTTTGGAAGTGGCCAGAGCTGAAGCCGAAGAGAAAGGGTGTGTGAAGTGTTAACCTCTATCATCATGACCTGGAGAAAGAGGGGGAGAATCGAGGGGGCAATGGAATCCCGGGAGCAGGAGGGCAATGCTACCATTGTGTCCAGAAGGGGCACTTACAGCAGGAATGCAGGGCCCCAAGGAAATCTTTCCCAATAAATGGGGAAAAGTAGGAAGACTGGAGGAGACAATGGGGAACACAATAATCTGATGGGAATTCCCTGTCAACGCTCACACATCCCTCAGGCACAGCAAAATCCCAAGCCAAGAAATTCAACTCAGATGTTTAGGAGCAAGAGCCACTGGGAACCCTGCATTGATGAATATGACCAGCAGGATCTTGTTACTCAGAATAACAATTGCACAGGATTTGGGAAATAAATATTCCATAAATTAGACTTGGATTTTCTTTACTCTTCAAATGAGATGAAATTGTCCCGTGTGTCCCTGGAGTCAGATTGAGAATGTTCAGTCCAGGGGGATCTTCGAGTCACGGCTGGGGAGGACAGTCAATGATAAACTGGTTCCACTTTCTGCTGTCATTTTCTGTAGCCCCTGGGCCATCTCAGTGAGGATCATCCAGGGCTCAGGGTGGATTCCAGAGCAACTCATTATGCTGACTGTTGTGTTCCTCAGTCCACATGTGACTCCAATAATCTCACTCTAGGGCTTTAGTATCAGTGGGAACCAATGCGGCTGAAATCTTATCCAAACAGACCCTCACACAGCGGGGAGGCTTCTGGTGGCTCAGAAACCCCTTGGATTCAGTCCCAGCTTCCACTGTTGTTCTTTCATTCAAACACAGCATCAGCACACTGACACCACATTCAGAGGACAATCCTGAGATGGGGCAAATTTGGTTCTTGGTTCCAATGCGAGGAAATGGGAGCTTGGTGTGAAATGTCCAGTCTGAAAGTGGTGGGGGCACTTTATAATGAAGAATTGAAACTCTTGTCGGAATAAAGTCAGATGTTGTTGGGAATGAGGACTATCTCCGTGATCTATCTCCAGAATCCACAGACTACACACATCCTTCTGTCAGACCCTGAAGGCTGAGAAAGCAACTCATTGGCATCCAATAATTGTCCAACTTTCCCACAAAAGGTGAAATATTCCCAGCCTAAGTGATTCCCTGGGACAGGACTTTTTAAAAAGGGCTGTGAGGGGGAAGGGAACTGTTGCCTCTCAATGACAAAGCCAATGGAAGGTTGTGAAGCTTGCACTGTGAAATGTTAGGGCACAGAGGATGACACCAGAAGCAATTTAATGTTGTCGCTCTCTCCTTTGCAATTGCTGGACTGGTAATAATTGGTTTTCCCTCACAATTTGCTCCCTTGTATTCGATTCACTTGCCTTTCTTGCTATGCTTCTTTTGACTTCAGTCTGTGGGTATTTCATCAAAACCCAATCTTCTCACACTCACCCTGGCCCCCAAAGAGATTAGAGAAGACGAAACTGTAAATGCTGGAATCTAAGGTTGACAAGCAGGAGGCTGGGAGAACACAGCAAGCCAGGCAGCATCAGGAGGTGGAGAAGTCTATGTTTTGGGTGTAACCCTTCTTCAGGACTGGGGGGGGGGGGGAAATCAATCAGGTAAAACTCCTCTGAAACACCTCCAATGCATTTATATTCTTTCTTCAATAAGGTGACCAAAACTATACACAGTATTTGAGATGTGGTCACAGCAATGTCCAGGAATAACTGAAACATCACAGCCTCACTTAAGCACGCCAACTCTTACTTTGTCCATCTTAAATTGCCCTGGACAAGGTGGTGATTAGCTGCCTTCTTGAACCGCTGCAGACTGTGTGCTGTAGGCAGACCCACAATGCCTTTAGGAAGGGAATTCCAGGATTCTGATCCAGTATTGATGTAGGAACAGCCTTACATTTCCAAGTCAAATGATTCAGAGGAGAACTTGCTGGGGTGATGTTCCCATGTATTTGCTGCCCTTGTCCTTGATTTAAGTGGTCATGAGTTTGGAAGGTGTTTTCTCAGGACCTTTGCTGAATTTCTGCAGTGCATTTTGTAGATAGTACACAGAGCTGTTCCTGAGCGTCAGTGTGGAGGGAATGGATGTGTATGGATTTGGTGCTAATCAAGTGCGCTAAGTTCTTTTCAACATGATTTAAATACAATAATATAAGACAACATAAATGAAATAAACTAAAATGTTGCTGCCTTTTTGATAAAACATCACTGAACCCAAAAAGTTAATCCTCCTCTCCCCACAGAGGTTGCACCTGTTCCCTTTCTCCAGCATTGCGCTTCTATTAGAGATTTGCAGTATTTTGGTTTTATATCTGTTTTAATGCCACTGGTTATAAGAGAAGCATTGGACAGCACACTGGGGAGATTTTCCCTGAGATGGTCTCAAATCCTTATATTCACATCGACCTGAGAGAGCAGTGGTTTAACCGATCATCCAGCAGATGACATCTTTGCCTTTGCCAGCCTCAGGATAGTGCTCCAGTAGTCTGGAGTGGGGCTTGAAACCTGCAGGTTCAGGTGACAGTGTTAACACTGAGGCTGTCTATTCTTTTCTGGGATGTGGGTGTCACTGACAAGACCAGCATTTGTTCCCCATCCCTAACTGCCCCGAAACTGAGTGGCTTGTTTAGCCTTTCAAACGGCAGGTAAGGGTCAGCCACATTGCTGGAGTCCTGGCAGAGTCAGACATCTACAACAGGTCTACAAGAACAAGGCCCTTCGGCCCAATGAGCCAAAGCCAGTCAAAACATCCACCTCACTATTCTAATTCCATGCTCCAGCACTCGGCCCCGTAGCCCTGTACACCTTGGCATTACAGCTGCACATCGAAATACTTCAATGTTATGGGAGAGCTTCTGCCTCAACCACCCTTACAGACAGTGAGTCCAAGACTGCCCCCACCCTCTGGGTGAAAATGTGTATGTTTATGTTCCTCTTCACCTTTGGCCATTTACCTTTAACTGACACCGACAACACCCCCCCCCCCCCCCCCCCCACCCCGCCCCCCGCCGCCACCGGACATTAATCATGATAAAACCCCATGTCACCAAGTCTCCCTTTAATGACACATGAACAGTCCTTGACTGCAATGCCTCATAGAGAGTCAGGCACCGGACGCTCGGGATCTCTGTTTATGTCAGTGAGTATTCTCCTTGTTACCTCCTGATTACGATTTGAGCTTTTCTTGTTAAACCCAGTTGGGAATTTTTAATGACATTGAATCTCCCACACACTCCCACCTCTCTTGATGCTCACCCTTGTCTGGTTAATTCTTCCTGTTTCCTTCTCTTCTTTCAGTTCATTCCATTTCAGTAAAGTCTGTGATGTTTCCACAGAGGATGTGCACTGGAAACCGCCATAGACAAGCTCCCAGCCCTTCAATAGGAGGAAGGCTAATGTTTGCAGCAAGCTTGGCCTGTGCCCTTGTGTACCTTGTCTGAAGGGTTCCATGTGATCTGTCAGCCTCGGAGTGGGAACATTCGGCGCAGCCATTCTGCGGCAAAATGGGCTGTGCAAAATCGCTCGTGCCAAAATGGCTGCGCCGAATGGTCCTAAACACCCCTGGTATAAATGCAGATCAGGCCTTTCTTTTAAATGTGCCTCTGACAGTACAGGGGGTGCAAGAGGCAGTAAGGCAGCTCCAAGGTGGTAAGGCACCTGGTCCAGACAGATTCCCATGTGGATTTTACAAGGAGCTCATACACATGTCAACTGACCCACTGCTGGAGCTGTATAGTCATTCATATCGCCAGGACTGTCTTCCGCCCTCTCTAATGGAGGCTAATATCGCTCTTATTTTAAAGAAAGGGAAAGACCCTGAGGATTGTATAGACCCATCTCGTTGTTGAATGTGGATTTTAAAATTCTACCAAAGGTGTTAGCTCTGAGACTGGAGAAGGTGTTGCCCGTTATTATAAAAGAGAAGCAGACGGGTTTTATCAAGGGCCGCAGCTCCTCCAACAACATCAGGCAGGTATTGAACATAGTGCAACTATGTCAGCAGAGAATGATTCCGGGTTTGGTGGTCTCCCTGGAGGCAGAAAAGGCTTTTGATCGGGTGGAATGGTCGTATCTCTTTGCTGTTCTAGATCATTTTGGTGTGGGAGGGGCCTTCGCCAGGTTGGTAGCAGTGTTATATAAAGATCCCAAGGCGGCGGTTATCGTGAATGGGGTTAAATTGAGTAATTTTGGTGTGGGGAGGGGCAGCCGACAGGGATGTTCCCTGTTGCCCCTACTGTTTACCTTGGTACTTGAACGACTGGCAGGGACTGTCTGAAAAGACCCTGAAATAATGGCACCGAAGGTGGGAGTTGGGGAATACAAAATCACTCTCTATATGGACAATGTCCTACTGTTTTTTAGCTAATCCCAAAAAGTCCATACCCCGGCCAATACAAAACATTAAATTATTCAGCAGCTTTTTGTGATACAGAATAAATTTTCCAAAATCGGAAGTCCTGCCTGTGGGGGGATTGGTGGAGGTACTGAAGATGGAGGACGGAATGAAGTTTCCTTTTAGATGGTCATAGAAAGGTTTCCTCTATCTGGGAATTTTTATTACCCCTCACTCCCAGCAACTGTATGGAGCTAACTTTGTGTCGCTGTTTGAGAGGGTAAAGCAGGACTTGCAGCGATGGGAGGGAATTCCCAGATCATGGCTCGGCTGTATAGCCTTGATTAAAATGAATGTTCTTCATTGGTTGTTATATCCTGTGAGGATGCTCCCTTTGTTATTACCCAATCAGGTCTGCTGCGGAGGTTTGCGGGATGGCTTGGATCATTTATTGGGAGCTGCAGGCGCAACCTAATTAAATTTACCAAGTTGCAACTTCCGCAGGATACGGTGGGGTGGTGCACCTCCCAGATCTGAAGAGATATCAAATCGTCACCCTGTTGCCATATGTAGGTGAATGGGTGCGTAATGACTCAAAGTCGATGTGGCTTGATGTAGAGGCCTCCCGGGCGAGGTGTCCCTTCAGAAGCTTACTGTTCATGGATAAGATGAGATTGGTAGGTGCGCATTATAAAAGTCTGATTATCATAAATACAGTAAAGCATGGAGGATAATGCGGCAGGGTGGGGGCAATTTGCCGTTCACCCCGTTAGTGGGAGCCCCAGGATTGAGACTGGGGTCAAAGGACTCTGGCGTCAGAGCATGGGAGCTTAAAGGAATCCCCTGTCTGGGAGGTTTATTTGAGGGAGAGGTTTTGATGTCTTTTAGCCAATTAGGTCAGAAATACGGAATCACTAATCGGAACCATTTCCGATATTTCCAGTTTAGGGATTACACATTGCTTTTGGTCCTGTTACAAGATCCACGGATCCTGGGGGGGCCATAGTGAATGAGCTGGAGACAATCCTGGGAATGGAAGTTTGGGAGGATCTGGTCTCCCTCCTTTTGGGATGACTGAAACTTCCCTCTTTGGGTGAACACGGGAGGAGGTTATTCAACATTCGAACACATTGTGTGAGGAAGGACATCCTAATGAATTGAATTTCAGCAAAGCCTCCAGGTCTTGCAGGGTAGCACAGACTTGTCCTACAAGATTACCTGACAGTATGGGGCACCACGGAACGGAGCAATTTTATAAGACATGGTGGCCCTTTCTAACTTACATCAACATGGATCTGTCAGCAGTACTGATTAGGGCCTTTATACAGGCACGAGGGCTGTATGTGATGGTCCGGGGACCCTGGGGGAGTTGGTGGGTCGACGGTGGGGAGAGGTCTAGTTCATCCGGGTATAATCACTGTTGCTCTTGTGGACAGGAGCCTTGATGGAGGGTGCGACGAGTGGAGTCATGTAATATAGTACAATGTAGTGCAATTTAATTTTAGTGGATTGTAATTAAATTTAATGTTATTTTATTTAATTTGAGTTTGTGCTGATTTGGTTTAAGTTAAGCAAATAAGAGATAACTGTATCTTGAACAACAGTCGGCGGTTTATTGACAACATTGCTGTTTTATAACATAATATTTTTTCAATAAATATTTACTAAAAAAAGAGGAACATTAGGGAAAATTAACAGACAGAAGCACCATGCAACAGAAATGATCAGGAGTGGTGAGAAAGGAGGGAGAAAAAGAGATTCCTGTCGTATGGAGAGAGAGAGAGAGAGAGAGAGAGAGAGACACAGAGAGAGAAAGAGAGTTCTGAAGGAGAGAGAGAGAGAGACGGAGAGACAGAGAGAGAGAGTTCTGAAGGAGAGAGAGAGAGACAGAGAGAGAGAGTTCTAAAGTTCTGAATCAGTGCAAGTGATCTCAAAAGCTGCTCAAAATTTGTAACTTTTTCCTGAAAATGAATATCACAAATACAGTACATTTACATGAATAAAAATCAATTGTCCTTGTTGAAATAATTTAAAACCAAAAAATAAAATCAAGACTTATCATAATGAAGTGCAAGTATTTAAAATCCTCAATACGTCTGCCTTCCACTTCAGTCATGCAGATATAGTCCTCCTCACTCAGAGGGAGTATTCAGTGTCTGATATCAGCCATTGTTTCAACTCTCAGAGCTAGCATACTCCAAACACATATCATCGCACCACTAGATATACTTTTTAAAAAGGTAAACATAGGTGTGAATACAAAAAAACAAAATTGAATGTGCAAACTTCTTTGAATTCAAGTCTATGACACAGTTTGGATAAATAAATGGGATCAGGTTGTATATAAATAGGTAGGGAGAAAGATTGGCACTTCTAGTATCCACATCCTGCCAGTCGGCTGACGCCAGTAAGGATCGATATCCCAAACCAGCTACTTATTGAGGAAATTCTATGCCAGATGTCAAAACTCAATCAGAGAGAGGAGTTCAGAGGCCGAGGTGGATTCTCTTCTGCTCGGGGCATGAGGTTTGGTTTCCTTCTGGAGTCCACAAGTTGGCCGATGGCATGGCCTGTGTTAGGATAACATGAGTTTTAACTGTTGCCTGTGAATCTGATTCAGTCCATTTATTGTGTCTTTTATCAGAGCTTCAAAAATATCATCTGCCAACTGCATCTTCACACAAAGCTCATCCTCATCATAATTCACCCATTGGGCTTCCTCCTCATAAAGCTCTTGAACCTGCCAGAAAAACAGAGGGGGTGTTATTGTTTGTATATCAAGATTTATTTGTTACAGCTCTTTCCTCTCATACTGAGCAGCGTTTGCCCTGAAATCACTCAGACTTCAGGCCTCCCACTTTCCTTGAGTCCAGTATCACACAAGTGGCCATTCCCACACAGCAGTAGAGCTTGGACAGGAGTTCTGGAGGGCTCACTGTAAGATCAATGGAGAGTCACTAGTTATTCTTGTACAAAACAATACCAAGGCTGGGAAGGTTAAGGACTGGCTACATAAATTAGGTCTGACCTGAATATTTCCAGCATTTTTTACTTTTATTTGATAAACGAGGCCTGCGTTCTCTTGAGTAAAGATGACTAGGGGATGGATAGATAGAAGTGACTGAGATGATTAAACGATTTGACAGCGAAGAAAGTGAGAAACTGGTTCCTTTAGCCAGAAATAGGGCATGCAGGAAAATAAGACTTAGGTTGGTTAGGGGGTGATGTGAAGAAGCCTTTTGTCACACAAACAATACTAAAATAATCGGGTTCCCTCCAGCCTTAAAAACTATTGTGACTGTTACAGCATTTCAATACAAGCGTTGAGAGATATTTGTAAGATCAAGTAACAGTTAGGGACAATTAGGAAATCAATATACAGAGTTAAGATACAAATCAGCTATGATTAGGAGTACGAGAACAGACTGAAGGGTGCTGCTGGCTTAATCCTGTTCCTGAAGAAGGGCTTATGCCCGAAACGTCGATTCTCCTGTTCCCTGGATGCTGCCTGACCTGCTGCGCTTCTCCAGCAACACATTTTCAGCTTAATCCTGTTCCCACCTGGTTTTGAATTTGATTCCAATGCCACAAATCCTCAAACCAGTGAGATCAATCATCAATATTGCCAGTAACATAACAAACGAGTGGAGATGTTTTACTCAGCACGCACAACCAGAAAGGAATACCCACCACAAGGAAAGAGCTGGTGAGTGTAACTGAATTACACATTTTAATTTTAGGCTGGCCCTCTGCCCTTGTGTAGCTGTGGCCTGACGGTATCACTACTTGAGCTGATGCAGAGCAGAGACTTTCAACCCTTGCCTAATGGACATGCACTATCAGCTGAAAGTGTTTGATCCAAAGAGGGAAGAAAAGCAATGATTTGATTTTTTTTGGCATATAAAGCACCCAATTTTTTAAAACTTCAGTGTTGGGATGCATGTTGCCCCCCCATTTCTCCACGGAAAGATATTTTTCTTGAAGTGCTGCAGCCTACGTGTTGAAGGTACTCCCACAGCACTGCAAACTCAGGGATTCCAGGAGATTAAACATGTAAACATAAAAGGAAAGGTGATATCTGACCAAGTCAAGGTGGTGGTGTGGCCTGAAGATAACGGTGTTCTTACAGACCTGTTAAACTCATCAATCTGCTGACACATGTTGTGCTGTGACACACTAACACATGGGAAGGACTGGAAAGGTCTGCAAAAACTGCCTTCTAATTTTTCTATACTTTTGATTTTGGACTCAAATGGGAATAAAGCAATTTTAAAACCCAAGGATTGTTCAGGGATTGCTGGCACTTCACAGTAGCAAGTTCCCTGACATGCACTAAGTGCTACTCACACAGTTCAAGCAGTATTGGATGGCTTTCAGACAAGCTGCAGCCAAGGGCTGTGTTCAACGGGAGCTTCAGTCAATAGTAAGTAGCTAACTAGTCACCAGGCCACAGACAAATATCCTTTGGACAAAAACGGAGATTGACTCCCAGACAACTGATCAGCTCGGGCTGTATACAAGTGAATTGAGAAATCACCAGATCTCCACAAGTTAAGGATCTGTCTCTGCAGTAAAAAGCCTGAAGAAAACCAGCTTCTTTTCCCTTCAGCAATTGCTGTAAGCTGTGGCTATTAATTAATAAGTTACAGACTTGTACACGTTTGAACTAGTCACCCTGTGCCTCCTAAAAACCAATGGAAGCATCTGGAGAAGGAAGATCAAGGAACAGCATTCTGATCAGCACAAGGATTATCTCAGGAAAAGCCATCAATAAGTAACATTGGAAGTACGTTCCCAGTCTTTCCCTTTATGCAAAACACCCAGTGCACTTTGTCCCTGTCTTTCTGTCTGTGTATGTGTAATGAGGAATGCATGTGGGAGGGGTTGTTAGTTTTAGTTAGTAGTTATATGTCAGTGGTTGGTAATTATTTGCATTTTTTGTAACAAACTGTAACTCTTGTTAAGCAAAGAACCCTCACCTGTACTTACTGTAAAACTGGGTCTAAAAGACAGGTCAGTGAGGAACCAAAAGAGAAAATGCTGGAAAATCTCAGCAGGTCTGGCAGCATCTGTAAGGAGAGAAAAGAGCTGACCTTTCGAGTCTAACTGACTCTTTTCTCTCCTTCCAGATGCTGCCAAACCTCTGAGATTTTCCAGCATTTTCTCTTTTGGTTTCTGATTCCTGCATCTGCAGTAATTTGCTTTTATTAGGTAAGTAAGGAATTCAATGTACTTCTGAATTTCTTTGAAACTTTTGTGGCAACTAATGAAAAGCTGGTATTGAGTTTCAGCAAATTACTCCAGCGAGAGCCAAGTTTTCAATTCAGTCAGAAAGTTGAAGCATTTTCTGGACAAATGCAGGATAGCCAGACAGGTAAGCCAAAGACAGATAAAGCCTTTGTCATTTGAAATAATAGAAAATTTAGATGTACGATGAGGTGTTCATAATTGTGATGCAATGGTACAATATAAAACTGAACAGTTCCTAAACTGAAGCACTTACCAAAATATGGTCCACCCGATCACGTTGTTTGTTGCCAAATTTCTTCAACTTCTGCCAAGCCGTCTTCTGATGTTGCTCTTCGTTCAACCCAAATAACTTTAAAACTTCATTAGAAATGAAGATCTGTGGGTAGAAGCACAGGAGAAATGGCAGCTGTTGCACACACCGTAAGTACAGACCAAACCACCCCCAATCCATTAGCCTTCCCTAAAACTACTCAATGAAGACTTTGATGCTTAGACCTTCTGATTCTTCACCCATTCTGAATTATGTAAAATTGGATGGAACTCAAAGCATGTTCAATGAAACAAAAATCTGCGAAATGCTTTAAAACTTAATTATAATTGAAATGAATAACAGTAGTGAGATCCAAAAGCACAGACAATACTACTTTAAGGTAACATGCGATGCTCCCAAATTGAGAGAAGGTTTGACATTTTCCCTTGCTTAAGACCTTGGCTGAGAAATGATTAATTATTCACTGATTGATTTACTGCATTTCATAGTTCAGCACTTTGCCTACAGCATCTTCGAAGAAACCTCTGCTTTGTCAAATTCCAAAAATGTTCTGCCTTTAATTGAATGTAGGCAGCTAACTGAAGATCAACGCTGTGGGAAGTCTCACAATAAATATTGGGGCTGACATGGATTCATACAGCGCACCCAGCATTTCAAGAAGGTCAAATCATTTTCAATTTAACAGATGAGTGCTTCAAAGCTATATGACCTAACCACTGACCACTGCCTCACATGGCTCCAAGCAGGAAGATTTTGATAGGTTTCTCGGCTAACACTGTCAAAGGCAAGTAACATGCCCAGAAATGTTGCTGTGTGAAACAGCTCAGACTGAAGATACATTAGAGTCGAGTTATAAAGACAAAGCAAAGTAAATGAACAGTCCCAAATTTGCTCTGTGAATGAAAAGCTGATTTACACATGCCCATTCTCAGTCCCTGGCAAAGTGCAACGCTTCACAAACTGTGCTCAAAGGGAAGTCAGGCTAGACAATGAGCAGCTTGATGTTGACTTGAGACCGTGGTAAAAAGTTCACATTGCAGTGTTTCAAGTCTGAGTTACTGGGAGGAGTGATCCAGTGTACACTTCAATGTCAGTGCCACAGTAAAATAGAAGTTGCATTGTTGTAATAGTAAAGAACTTGGTCTGCGTGCTGGACAATACTTTGTAACCAATGCTCAAGTCACCCACCTTAACCTCAAATTGTCAAAAACAACTTGCAAACATATATAACTTTTCACACTTGTACCATGTTGTTCCCAACCTTTGAAGTATCGCCACTAATTATAATATCGTCAAAAGCTGCAACAAACTTTCACACAGCAAGTTACCACAAATTAGAGAAATGGTTCAGTAAACGTTTAGTCATACAGACTCATGTCGTAGATTGACCAGGACCATGAGGGAGAACTCCACTCCTCTTCAAACTAGCACTAAAAGTCTTTTTTAAAAAACTCTTGCCTAATCAGATAAGAACAAAGGCCACATAAACAAAAACAATTTAAGCCACGTTAAGTTGCAAAAGATCTTAGAATACTTTGGTCAATTTTGGGAATCTCAACATCATGCAAATTCTCAAGATATTATCAGGAAAAGAGGTACAAACATGATCACAGATTGAGAAGTTCAACCTTTAAGGCTTTCTTTATCTGAAAGTTATGGAATGACCCATGATTCTAAATTCTAGATTCCAGATCAAGATTCTAGAGAGTTTTAAGAAGGTGAATAATAATCAAATCTTGTATTATCAACCAATGGAAACAGCAATAGAAAGAATGAAATGATAGAGAAGAATTTGAAAAAAAGTACTGAGTGGCTGGAAGGGACACCATATATTATGTAAATAGAAACAGAATCTGCAGATTCTCAGACTGGGCAAAGTTATGACAGATGGGGTTTAATGGATAACAGTATGATGATGATGAGGATGATAAATTAATAATGGGAGAGTACAAACAGTGGAGGAGAAAGGGACTTTGGATTTTTAGGGAAGGGGCAAAATGGTGAATTGAACTCAATACAGTCATCAGGATCGAGATAATGTTTTTAACATGCTCTGTTATACATATCATCAATCAGAGCTGCTGTGGAGCACTCTTCACCCATACCTTTCTTGCTTAACTAAGAAAAAATAATTTTGTTTTCAAATGCAAAATCTGGGTCTCACCTCACAATAAGCTCTTCTGCTGACACCCTCGTCATCCTTCCATTTATAATTCCCAAAGTCTGGGGGTATTTACAAATCCCCCAGATCATGGCCAAGTTCCTGCCATTTGCACAGCTCCTCAGCCACTCCATGAACCAGTGTCTAAATCTCGACAGCATCTTCAGCAAAAGCAAAGTTAATTTCCCCTTGGATTTTTCTGGTCTGACGTAGTTTCTGTTGAAGATCCACCCAATGGATGTTAACAGGTCTCGTTACAATCAAATTCAACTTGGACACTAACATTAGCGGATAAGAGATATATGCAAACCTGCATAACTCTTGGCGACACTTCTCACAACCTGTTCAACAACTTTAATCAAACCTGCTGTTCCACTGACAAAGCCTCACGCAATGGACACGCTGACCACTTGGGGGCCATAGTGTCACCAAACACATCAATTCCTCAGACCTGCAGTACCACCGGACACACCGGTCGATCACACAGCAGAACTATGTGGGCAGTCAGTAACGGTGAGCATGGTTAGAACCATATTGAGGAAAAAGCCAAAATGAGAAGCTAGAGACTAAAAGCTTGCAAAAGATGTGCATTTGAAGGACAGGAGAGGAATGGGATTTGGAAATGAATTCTGCCATCGGCTACTCTCCATGGCCATGATTTAGGTTAACTCTGGAAGGGAAATGAAGACCACAAGAGGTTGAAGGATGATGTTAGACTAAAAGTCACAAAGAGAGACAGGGATTCATCATGAAGGGCTTTCTTAAATGTGCAAATTAGATTGGAGATGTTGAAAAATTGGGAGGCAAAGGTCAATTAAGGACAGTCTGATAATTTTCAGAATAAGCGCTCTTTCCAGATGTTTGGAAGTGCTGACATTCATGGAGTATAAGGACAGAAATCTGACCAGAAGAGGATGGAATGGTCAAGTCTCTGGGTGAGAGTTGTGGATGATGAGGCAGGAGGCATGTAACTTTACAGAGACAGGTTTGTGATTAGTAAATGCTGGGTTTACTCAATGCTGGAACATGCTGCTGAGATATAAAGGGTGTGGACCAGCTGAGGATAGCAAATGAGAGGCTGGAGTGGCAAAGGAACACAGCTGGAGAGTCAGAAACAGGCAAACCTGTTGGAGTTGACTTTCCTTTGTTGTATACTTCAGTGGTGTGCAATTTTATCTGAAAAGCTGGTGACATTCTTTCTCCAATTTAGACAGGTGCAACATGACTGAAGTTACAGACCAATGAAATCAAACTTGCACAGGCATTCAGCTCTTACTGTTCAACTTCAGAGATTCCAAAGGAAACTGACAGAACGAGATGTTAACAGACAATCTACCACACCGATGCTGACTTAACTCTGGGCTGTCGGCCTCAATTACAGTGACAATACAGTAATAAGCCAAACGAGAGGGAAAACCTCCTGTGACAGAACTCATGTCATCATCCCACCATGCAAGATGGTGGAACTTGCAAAGAAAATTAGATTCTTCCGTGTTAACAAAGTGGCCACATAGTCTTGTGTAAACAACGTCCAAGCTCTCTCACTGATTACAACTTTTGCTGCTTCTCAACTCTGCAAGTGATATGCAACCACCAGCAGTGAAAGGAATTAAAATCTGAAACTTCAGCCTCCCTCGAGAGGGTGAGTGGGAAACTACACTGGGCTATTGTGTCAAGGTACCATTGAGAAAGATGATAATTCCAACATCTGAGCTATGCTGATTAAATGGATCACGGCAGATGGTTGGGAAATGTGATTTCCTTGAATGAATGAGACAGGCAAAGTAAAAGGCCAGGTTTACACCTTGCTTCTTCTGCATTAATCCAGACTGATGACATTTCCACATCAATACATCACCTCACATGTGCCATGACAATCAGCGATCACAAAGTGCACTTGAAAGCGGTCAGAACCACAGTAAATGCATCACTGTCTCGAAGAGAAAACAAACAAACAAGAAACAGAGGCTAACATTACCTTTCGATTCGGGAATCTTCTTCCTTGCCTCTCTCTTTACCATGAGCTCCTTGTCCCAAGCAGCCAGAACCTGTTTTTCCATTTGCTGGATCGCAGCTTCCTCAGCATCGAGCCACCGCTTCCACTCCAGCAGCTCCTCTGCATGCCGTCGCCGATGCATCAGTTTCTGCTCCCGTTTAGTGAGGAACCTGATGGACATGCAAGCAGGACGGGGGAGAGAGAGAAAGGAAGTGTCAGCTAGCTGCCGATATTCATTTCTAAAATCTGACATTAACCTGCAGCTCAAAATGTATAATTCTTACTTTTTAAATTCAACACTGTTTGGGTTATAGTTTCACAACACAAACAAAATTCAGGGCAAGGTCTCCTTGTACACTTCACACATCGTAGAACATTGCAGCACTACTGCATGTAAATAGGCTCAGAGCAGTTAATCAACACATTCAAAAGGATTTCCTCCAAGTTTGCTGATGCAATATTAGTCAAAACCATCAACTTCAATCTGCAATGCTGCTCTTAAAAAAAACTTCAGTCTGACACAGATTTCCCCACCCCCACTGCAATTGGTAACCTGGCCCGGCCCAGGGATTGGTACTGGGACATTAGTGAACTGTGATCTCAAAGGAAGCGAGCAAACAAAATTCTGATAGCCTGGTCCTCAAAGTTTAGAAAGAGGTTTGAGACAAGTCAGATGCTATACCTTCTTGCATTTAGCTCAATTGCATTTCCTATTTACAGTACAGTGTTTTGCAAAGTGTAAAGAATTATGTGTTTTTTTGCCATGGTGGGGGATTTTTATCCTAGTTTATCACAGTTGCTGCCTCTCGCTCCCCAAGTCAATTAGGATATGTAACAAAACAGATGCTGAACATCTGAACCAAAGAAACAAAGCGCTGGAGAAACTCAGCAGGTCTGACAGCATCTGTGCAGAGAAAGAAAGGTTATGTTATAAGTTCACTAACTCTCTGTCTGAACGAACAACAGGTCACTGGACTTGAAACATATAACGCCTTTTTCACTTCACTGATGCTGCTGGACCTGAGTTTCGCCAGCACTGCATTTTCTATAAAACTTTATTTATAAAACAGAACGGAAAAATACTAATCCGCAAAAGTGAGTCAAAAGCGTAAACGTGAGCACAGTTTCCACACTTGAGTTACACAAGGACACCTCAGTTTAAAAACAAGATTTAACTCACAGTAGCATTCCATCTCAAAATGTGCCAAGTTACACCAGTAATAAAGCTCACCCACCCAATTAGGCACTTCAGCACAACATCCTGCAGTGTTGGACACAGCCACCTTTATCAAAGAATGATCACATGTCACAAAATTGTCAGCCTAGAGCATGTCTCTTTAAAGGAGCTGAAAATAAAATCTCAATTTTTGCGAGGTTTTTTGATCATACCTAATTGAACACTTAAATCTCAGAGAAAAATCTTTGCTTTTTAAAAAATGTTTGTGGGACACATCCCACATCTTGCTCAAGGTTTGGTTAGGTCTGATCCATAGAGACAAAGGTCAAGCAAGCATCACACTTTCCCTTCACTTCTACAAAGGGCGAGCATCCCATTTCTTCAGGATTTAAAGAATTTTGGAAATTGTTTGTAAAATCAATGATCACATGAAAGAACTGGACAATAAATGTATGCAATAAGAGTGAAGCCTGCGACAGCAGATTTTTCTTTGGAGGGCAGTGTGCCTGCTTTCCAAATTCTGGAAGCAGATACATTTACAAGCTATATTGGCGTACAGTCAAGTTTCTTACTGAACAGTGACAGGATTGGACAGAGTCGGCATGGATTTAAAAGAGGGGAATCATATTTAGCAAATCTACAGAAATTGAGGATCTAATGAGTAGAATTGATCAGGGGCAACCAGTGGGTGTTACTTTGACTTCAGAATGCTTTTGATCAGGTCCCACATAAGAAATTAGCATATAATGTGAGAGATTGGGGGGGGGGGGGGGGAGTGTATTTGCATGGACAGAGAGCCAGTTGGCAGACAGGAAACAAAGAGCTGGAACAAACAGGCCATTTTCTGAGTGGCAGCCAGTGACCAGTGAGGTCCTACAGGGATCAGTGGTTCAAACCCAGTTATTCACAATATATACGAATGATTTAGATGAGGGAACTATTACTATTTCTAAGTTTGTGGGCGACACAAAGCTGGGTGGAAGGGGAAACTGTGAGGAGGATGCAGAGATGCTTCAAGAGTGATTTACATAAGTTGAGTGATTGAGAAAATGAATGGCAGATGAAAGATAATTTTGATAAATGCGAGATTTTTGGTTGCAAAAACAGACAGCGAGATTATCTGAATAGATTAGGAAAGGAAGAGTTACAACAAAGGGTGTCTTTGTACACCAGTCACTGAGAGTAAGCATGCAGGTGCAGCAGGTGGTGAAGGCAAATGGTATGTTGGCCTTCATGGTGGGGTAGGCCAGAACCAGTGGTCATAGTCTAAAGGATATAGGTTAGGCTATTCAGAACTGAGATAAGGAGAAATTTCTTCATACAGACAGTGTTGAATCAACAAAATTCTCTGCCACAAAATGTATTTCAGGACAACACATTGAATATTTTCAAGGGTTAGATATAGTTCTTAGGGCTAAAGAGATCAAATGGTATGGGGAGAAAGTGGGACCAGGGTATGGAGTTGGATGATCAGTCATGATCATACTGAATGACAGAGCAGGCTCAAGGGGCTTATTATGATCTTGTTTTTCATGTCACTAACAGCAAAAATATACAAATACTTCTAAAACATGTTAATTGCTTATCTGGATCACAAAAGAAAAAGCTTATTCTTTTTTACAGCCTCTTTAAAGGTTTACACAAGCATAATTATTACAAAGTTCCAGTGGTATTTAATTCACCCTGGGAGAACGTGCTAGTTTATATTAGCTTTCCAATATTACAACATTCACACAACAAACATAATTCACACTTCAAATTCTGCAATATTTTTCAACGATTTCACTAATTCTGGGTGAATTTCATTCAGAAATGTAGTACAGCCGACATGTAATCTAAACGTTCACATCACATTGTATAAGACAAAGAGATCTTCAATTAAACTGGATTATCACAAAATACTATTCCATTGCTGCAAAATGACAAAACCTTTTACTCTCTCATGATTATTTAATGAATAAATATTCAGTTAGATGCAGCGTTCTAACAAAAATACTATTTAGAACAGGAAAAGTTTATAGCGTAGTCTCTGCAGATTGTGCACACAGCTGCATTGTACCAAGGGGTATATTTGTGTTACTTGCTTTCATTGAAGATAGTTTCAAGGAATAAGAGTGGTGCCAATGAAACCAGCATTTGTTCTCATTCCCAATTGCCCTTCAGTGGTGGTATGCTGCCCTCTTGAAGGTACACCCACAGTGTTGTCAGGATGTGTTCCAGGTTTAGTGATATAATTCCAATTCAAAATGTTATGCAGCTTGGAAGGGATTTGGGAGGTGGTAGCATTAGTAAGGGAGCAGTAGCTCCCATTGTCTTTAGATGGCACAGAACATGGGTTTGGACGGTGCTGTAAAAAGAGCCTTGGTTAGTTGCTGTAGTGCATCTCATATCTGGTACACACTGCTGCAAATGTGTGCCATTGAGGAGGAAATCAATGGGTGGAGTGTCAACCAAGTGGGCTGCTTTGCTCAGGACAATGTCAAGCATTTTCCTTGCTATTGGAGCAGTACTCATGCAAGCACATGGAGAGTATTCCATCACTCTCCCAAAAAGTGCCTCTCAGGCTTTGGTCAGTTAATCATCGCAGAACACCCAGCTGTTGAGCTGCTCTTGCAGCCAGAGTATTTATGTGGCTGATCCAGTTAAGATCCCAGGTAAGTTACCCTGCCATCAATGCCAAGCCCTTTTCTCTTGAAAACTGAACAGGAAGAAGATGGTATATTAATCCCATAACAGATCCTGTACGGTAGAAATACCAACAGTCAACTTGCAAAAACACTGATCCAAAGCAAAAAGAGGGAGATGTGATTATCTTTTCTGTGGGAGTCCACGAAGGAGCTGCAGAAAAGTATTAAAGTAACAAACTTAATTTTGAATGCAGTTTAAAAGAAAATGAAAAAGGGGAAATCACATAACTCTGAAGCAAGATTAAATTCAAATTCGAAATCAATACAGAATTCCTGCCACTGCTAAACTCATCCAAAATGCTCCTGAGTTTGTCCAGTTGCTACTAAATGCAGCCCTGAGCACTGAATATTATTTCTTATTGGTACTTTCAATTATAAACAAAGATTTGAGATCTGACAGCACTATTAAACCGACAGGCATTTTAACAAAAGTAGCTGCATGTAGTTGGAGATACTCATGTCGACTGTGATGGTTACATGCCAATCAAGTTTTCACATCCATAAGACAACCTCATATGTTCACCAAAGACACATTTGCACTCTTAAAGAGGCACTGCCATCTGAAAGTTCAAGCTTACATTTCAAATTTCAGATTTCTTAAAGCTACATTTATCAAGATTAGTGGGCTGCTAACTCTGCCAGACTATTTGCGAAAGTCCAACTCAGCGTTAAACAGGTCAATCTTTATTGTATCCTGTTAGCATGAGCAGCTCAAGATTGTTTGTGTAACTTCAACTTCTTGCTTTCACAGTAACATCCCTTTAAAAGCATGTTCCAGATTAATTATAAAGTCTGTAGTATATTGCCAACTGGCTGCTTTCTGCATCTATGTGAAGCCACAACTAAGCCAAAGGGATGCACATTTCTCTACAAAATTCCTTTCCCTTGACCCTCCACCGACCCCCACATCATCCACATGCATGTGATGAAACAGAGCATGCTCGATCAGTGAGAAGCAGAGGTTGCACAGTACCTGACCAGCTGGTTGCTGATGTACAGCTGGAATTTGGGATGTACGTTGGGAAAACAGACACTGAGAGAAGCCCAGTGATGAGACGTAAGGACAGAGAAGAAGTAGTGATAGGAGAGCAATGTTTACAACAAAAGGAGCAAAACAAGAAAAACAAAACAGCTGAGTATCATCCCAAAATTGCTTTATCTTTAGATACTGAACAAAACCTCACATTATTAAGGAGAAATTCCAAATATTCCATCAAAACATTTGTAGCCAATCTCCCTACACCTCTACCTCAACACAACACCTTCTGCTAGGATTCATTAACTTCAAATGGCAACAGAACTCATTAAATCCAACCCCAGCTCCATTTCTCTTTCTGACTAAGATAGTGGGAGAATCTCAAGCACTGCCTTCCTAACAGCCCAACCACAGCTTACAAACCCTTGTTTTATGTTGTAATTATTGCTGCCTGCACCACCAACTCTGGCAGCTCATTCCATACATGTGTGAAAAAGTTGCCCCTTAGGTAACTTTAAAATTTTTCCTTTCTTACCTCTGCTCTCTAGTTTTCGACTCCGCTATCCTGGGAAAAAGATCACGGATATTCACCCTATCCATGCCCCTCATGATTTTATAAACTTCTAAGGTTACCCTTCAGCCTCTCCCTATAGCTCAAACCTTCAACCCGAGCAACATCCTTGTAAATCTTTTCTGAATCCTTTCAAGTTTCATAACACACCAGCACTGAATGCATTATTCCAAAAGTGGCCTCCTGTACAATCATAACATGACATCCCAACTCTAATACTCAATGCACTGACCAATAAAGGCAAGCACACCAAACGGTTTCTTCACAACCTTGTCTGACTGAAACTCCGTCTTCAAGGAACAAGGAACCTGCACCCCAAGGTCTCCTTGATCAGCAACACTGCCCAGGGCCTTCCCATTAAGTCCTACCCTGATTTGCCTTACCAAAATGCAGTACCTCACATTTATTTAAATTAATTAGATCAGAAAAAAACATCAGTAGTCTAGCACATCATCCCTATCTAATTATTTATTAAATATGCTAAACCTGAATCAAACCTTGCTTAAACCACACTTGGATACTGTGTGCAGGCTGATCATCATACTATAAATAGAAAAAGGGGAAACTGAAGTGGGTACACAGACAAGATTGACAAGGTTGGTCACAGAAATGTGTGGGTTCACATGTCAGGAAAGGGTTGACAAGCTACGTCTCTTTTCTCTGAAAGAAGGCCAAACAGGGACATAATAGAGGTCTTTAAAATGTTGAGAGGGTTCAGCAGACTGGATACAGACAAAATGTTTCCTTTCACAGGGAAGAACATACCTTGAGGCCACAAAGTAGTCACCAAGAAATCCATCAGGGAGATATGGAAGTTCTGCAGAATTGGATTACAACAATGAAGACTGAACAGGGAGTGGTTGAATCAAATATCATACGGGTGTTTAAGGGGAAGATAGACAAGATTAGAGGGAGAAAGGAATAGAGGGTCAGGGTAATAGATGAGCAAAGGTGACAGGAGTCTCAAGTGGAGCAGTAACACTGATGTGAACTGATTAGAACAAATCATAGAATCCCTCAGTGTGGAAACAGGCCATTTAGCCCATTGAGTCCATAATGACCCTTCGAACAGCATCCCATCCAGACTCACTCTCCTACGCTATCAGTGCAACTCTGCATTTCCCATGGCTAATTCACCTAGCCTGCATATCGCTAGGCACTATGGGCAATTTAGCATGGCCAATCCACCTAACATGTATATTTGTGGACCGCAGGAGGAAACCCATGCAGACACGGGGAGAATGTGCCAACTCCACACAGTCACCTGAAATTAGAATCGAACCCAGATTCCTGGCACTGTGAGGCAGCAGGGCTCACCATTGAGCCATGGTACTGCCCTAGTAAGACCTGTTTGCATCCTCTGTAGTGTACACAATTGCCTTCATAGGATAAAAAAGCTTACACAATGATGTCAAGCTGATAATTCCACCAGGAAAAACAATTCCTGCAACATTTGCATGTACCTCCAGTTTCCCAACACACTGCACTGAAAGGCAAAGCAAGCTTTGCACTAGTGAAAGTTTTCACATTGCAATCCCATTCTGAGACTGTTACACCAGGGCAATGGGTGTAAATAAAGAAGATGAGGGTAAGAAAAAAGCTCCACTACTTGGAGACCAGTAGCAGTGAGGCCATATTGTTGTTTTGCTGCCCCAGTCACAGGGTCAAACATGACAACACCTCAGGGGGGATAATTAGAAACACCATATGCAGCAAACACACTGCCTTTGAAAAACAGAGTTAAATGGACTTCATCTATTTATCTCTGTTCAGAGCCACTCTGTCTCTCTCTTTCTCACCCTCTCTATACCAAAGAGCTGGTTGGCTTGCCAGCCTTTCACAGCAATATGCCTTATAAGGAGCCATAAGAGATATTACTTTTCATCCATATGACTGCGCATCTTCTTCAGTTTTTGCATGATGCTGCTGGTCTCACTGCCTGAAGTTGAAACAGAGGAGGGACCCCACATCTCCGTATCTGTTTGCAGGGGACTGGAAGTGGGGCTCACTTTGGAAACATTCTCCACTTCTGGTTGTTCTGCATCCCGCTGGTCCTGTCGAGTTGGAACCTGAGAAGAAACCAAGATGGACGCATGGAAAGTTAAGTTTGTTCCTAAAAGGAAACAGCTCCAGAATTCGTTGCAGTGAAACACAGATGAGATTCAAAGACTGGTTTCTGCAACTAAGCAATATCATTTCCTTTCAGGCAGGCAGAGCGTTTCATAAGTTTTGAATTAATTGAGCTTTAATTAATTGAAAATTTCAAAAGTGAGACTGATTTTTTTGTTTGTTGGGAATGTTTATTCAGGGAAACCAATTAAGGGAGGGAGATGTAGATCAATTATAATAGAAGTAAGTGCAAACAGATGAGTGGCTCAACAACCTAGTCCCATTCCTATGCACATGATCAAGTGCAAAAATGTTTTGACACCTTTGTAGGATATGCTGATAACAGGTAGGAGCCAGATTGCAGGGAGTGAAAGAACAGAAGCACAGATACATTGGGCTGAAAGCTCCATTTCTTGTGCTGTCACTTCTACAGAATGCAGAACAAAACACGATATCGATGAATACAAAGAATGGGATTCTCGGCAGCAGCAGGTATTCCTGCATATACAGCTTTAGGTTGCAGAGATTCGGACTCTACATAAGGGAACATGCGAACATATTGTCAACTTAATAAAAGTACCGAGGCTTAAGTTGATGTTTCTCAGTGGCAGACAAACCATTCTTACATCTTTTCTGTCAAATATTAAAAGTTTTATTTATATTGTAATGATAATATAGACCAGAAACCTGGCTGATAGCAAGCTTAGATTGAAAGTGATCACCCATCATTCATGCTGCTGAGTAAGTAATTCCTTACTTTAATAGTAACCTTGCATTGAACAGTTCAGGAGTTTGCAAATGGTGGGATACTAACCAACTTGCTCTCCCCAGCTGATTTGAGTTTCTCCTGAATTTTGATGGTGGTCTGGAGCATATGTTGAATCTCCTCCTGCTGTTTCAGAATCAGCTGCCTCTCCCTGTGAGCAGCCTTGTTGGCCTCTTGAAGATGCCTGATTCCAGCCTGTGATGAAATTGGATGCAATGTATTACCATGTTAGAGACCAACCAAACCAGTCTTTACATCGCCAATAAACTTATTTTGACGACAGAGTACAGACAAAAATGAAGTCAGGGCACACAACTCCATAACCCATTAAGTTCTAAGTTGCACAGTTTCCAGGTGGCACTGTGCAACTTTTACAACTTATAATGCTTGTTCTTGATGAAAACTTTGTTTTTCTTCGACAAAATGTATTGTCAACACAAACTCAAGCAGTCAAGTACTCCAGGTGGAAAATTATCGTGAAAGAGTTACTCACATTCTTTTTTGACAACTGATGCCTAACTTTGAGTGAGCATTTCTGATTTTATTTCAGGAGGTTGCTTCCTGGTCTGTGGTGAGTTGTCCTGAGTTCTCAAACCTGAAAAACTGTCCTCAGCAGCCAAGTGCTTTGCAGAAGAGAAAGATGATGAATAGGCAGATTTCCGCTTTCGAGAATTGCACATTAGCTCCTGCTGCTGGGCAAGTTGGAAAGTGTTTCTGGATTAGTGGTGCTGGAAGAGCACAGCAGTTCAGGCAGCATCCAAGGAGCTTCGAAATCGATGTTTCGGGCAAAAGCCCTTCATCAAGAATAAAGTTGGAAAGTGTGCCTGGGTTGAGTGAATACAGAATCTGGCAAATCTGTAGTGGGTCCAACAGCAAATAACGTAACATTCCAAGTCTGCGTGACACTGCCTGACACTGCGAGATTGGTAAAACCTCTGCCAACAAAAATCAGCAACTTGTTGAGACCATCACTATATTTTTCTCAGTTTTGGTTTGGAACTGTGAGCTGAAGTTAAGAATTGAACTTTGAAAAGCAACTTGTTTTAAAACAACCGAATAAGGCTCAGTCATTTATAATACCAGAATTGATTTTACTCCCCTTCTTGAACAAGGGGACGACATTTGTTATCCTCCAGTCTTCTGGCACTATTCCTGTAGACAATGACAACATAAAGATCAAATCTCAAGGTTCTGCAATCTCCTCCCTGGCTTCCCAGAGAATCCTCAGATTAATCCCATTCAGCCAAGAGGCCTTATCCATTTTCACACTTTTCCGAATTGCTAACACCTCCTCATGAACCTCAATCCCATCTAGTCTAATAGCCTGCATCGCAGTATTCTCCTCGACAACACTATCTTTTTCCGGTGTGAATACTAACAATATTTATTTAGTGCTTCTCCATCTCCTCGGACTCCATGCACAACATCCCACAACTATCCTTGATTGGCCCTGATCTTTCTCGTCATTCTTTTCTTCCTGATATACTTATAGAAAGCTGTATGGTTTTCCTTGATTCTATCTGCCAGTGATTTTTCATGTTTCCTCCTGGCTCTTGTAGCTCTCTCTTTAGGTCTTTTCTCACTAACTTGTAACTCTCAAGCTCCCTAACTGAGCTTCACGTCTCAACATAAGCCTTTCCTTCCTCTTGACAAGAGATTCAACTTCTTTAGTAAACCACAGCTTCTGACACATGGTATAATGATGCTGAAATTTACAGACAAACTTGGATAAATCTGCCCAAGTAGATCACACAGTTTCACCACTGCTGAATTAGCAACTTAACCAGAAAGAGAATGATCAGGGTTTAAGATTTTGTTAAACAGCCAAATTCTTCTTAATATTTTATAACTTTAATGCCCCTCCATGCTTGTCATACTCAATCTGGAGAAAATTTATTTCAACAAGATATTGCTTATGCTCACAAAATTAATAAGGGTATTTTAAAAGAAAATCTGGAAATAAAAGGTTGGTGTCAGTAGAAGTGTCCACAAAGATGTTGAGCAGCCATAAAAACCCAACTAATTCATGGAGGGACTTTGAAGAAAGAAATCTTCTGCCCACAACTAGTATGGCATATGTGACTACAGTGTTACGGCAGCATGGATGGCATGCACACCATACCTACCAAACATTGACCATCTCTTGCAATCCTTTTGATATGAAGTGGTATTATCATCACTGCTTCCCTCACAATTAACACATTAGAGTTACCCTCGACCTGAAACTGAACCGGATCAGCTATACAATACTGTGTCAACAAAACCAGGTCAGAAGCTGAAAGTTCTTCACTAAGTAACTCACTTCCTGCCTCCCCAATACATGCCCGAGAAACATAACATCAAATAGAATGTAGCAACCTGCTTGATCAGCATCACATTCACCAATCTATACATTCACGTCCTTCACCAATAAACAGTGAGAGCTATGTGCACTATATGATGCACTGCAGGAACTCACTCAATTCCTTTAACAGCATCTTCAAAGCCTCTGACCTCTACCACCTAAAAGGACACAGACAGTAGATAACATGGTAACACCATTATTTGTAAGTTCCTCTCCATGCCACACAACATCCTGACTTAGCAATATACCATTCCTTCACTGCTATAGGATCAAAATCCCAGGTACTCCTTTCCTGTCAGCATTGTGGTTGTACCTGTAGCAGGTGAACTGCAGATGTTTGAGGAAATGGCTCACTATCACCTTCCCAAGTGCAATGAAGGATGGACAACAATACTGGCCTTAACAGCGGCG
The DNA here is from genome assembly GCF_037043375.1 of Chiloscyllium plagiosum. Taxonomy (NCBI): domain Eukaryota; kingdom Metazoa; phylum Chordata; class Chondrichthyes; order Orectolobiformes; family Hemiscylliidae; genus Chiloscyllium; species Chiloscyllium plagiosum. The sequence continues at coordinate 111,524 of NW_028270306.1, read as the reverse complement.
AAGAAATCCATTGAAATAATTTGTTTAAAATCCTGACCCGTGGGTTAGGACAACAGTCTTGCATCAATCTGTTTATGTTGATATGTTTATATTGACCAAGCAGACTGCAGTAGCTCAAGGCAGCTCACCACCATGATCATTTCGAGGATGAGGGATAGTAAATAAATATCAGCATTACCGGAAACATCCCAAATTCAAAGAACAAACATAAAAATTTGAAAAAAATGTCAAAATTGCATTCATTCTACTCAATCCAAACAGTGATAAGGGGAAAGACGATGTGAATACCTAGATCCTGCACAACAGCCTCACTGCAATGAGAAAAGACACCAGCTTTCTCCCTTATCCGGAAAGTATTACTGGAAGTATCTGCACATTCTTACATTGCATTTTTGAAAGGCTATTCAGCTTATCATCACTGCATAGGTCAGCTACTCACTTTTTCTGGTGCTCCAACCAGGCCAGCTATGCTTTGGTCTTTTCCTTCAAGGCTTGTTCTCGCAATTTGAGGAGTGACACCTGGTGCTGTGCACGCATCTCCTCCCCCTCCATGTATTGTCGCACCATCTCCATGGTGAATTTAGAGAAACTGTCTTGACCTCCTGAGAAGGGCATGCTCAAATCATGCTGAATAGTGAAAGACAGGAGAACAAACAGTACAGACTGAGGTGAGCTGCTTCCCCTGACCCAAGCAAAACTTGCTCCATAATCCACGAAAACTCAGGACTGAGTGCAGACAACAACAACAATTAAAAGTAGTTGGAGTATCATCAGACATGCCAATCATGCTGCATCACAAGTGATCCCATCAAACTATCCCAATATTTATCAGGATGAGTAAATGCTGACTGTCTCATTTCATCATCTGTAAAACACATTAAGACTGGCATAGTCCCTCATACTGATAATTTTCTGGTCAGGACTCCAGTTACTAATTTGCTGCCAGGTTCTGAGAAATAACCAAAAACAGAATAGGGGTTGCACATACAGAGAATAAGGGTGTCATGGTTACATCAACATTAACCAGGAGGAGGCTATTTAGCTTCTTGAGCCTATTTCACCATTCACCCAAATCATGGTAATCTTCAACATCATGACAAATCCCTGTCTTTGTCCCATAATCCTTCAGCATTCTGGTTAAAAAATCTATCAAGCTCGGATTTAAAATTTGTAACTGATTTCACATCAATCACTGTTTGTGGAAGGGAGTTTCAAACTTCATCCATTTCCACGTGCAAAAGTGTTCCACAATATCACACCTCAATGTTCTGACTCTCACATTTTATCTATTCAATCTCTCTTCTTAAATTAAGCCTCGGAGCCCAAGTATCACTTCAGTAAGTCTACATTGCACTTCCACCAAGAGTGATACTCTTCTTAAGCCATGGTGCCTCGTCCTGACGGCTTGGACTGACTAGGTTTTGAACTGCTGAAGCATGACTTCTAATCCTTTGTTTTCGAGTCTTCTTTAGACATAAATGTCAACATTCCACTGGCCCCTTGATCACTTTTCTGAGCCTGTTTGTGACATTTTCATGAACTGTAGGCAGCTGGATCACACCCTTCAAGTTTCTTTGAACTCCACTGTCTCTCGATTTTCACAATCAAGAAATATCCTATTTTGATCCAACCTCTCACTTGCCGACACAAACTCATCTGTAGATTTTTCATTTACTTAATCTATCAAGATTGCTTTCTGATTTTATGCTTCCATCTACCGACACTCGAGATCGCTGCTAATCTGTAGAGGCCCCAAATTTTGAATGTGGCTTTCCTTTCATTATGAATAGTGAATAGATAGGGCACCAACATAGATCCATGCAGAATATCACCAACCATATCCTTCCAATTAGAATATCTCTTATTATCTGCACAAATGTCTTTTGTTCAAATCAAATTCCTCTGCAAGTTCCACTTGTCTTTTGCATCTTATTACCCCCACCTTTAATGGACAGTAGAAAGTTGTCAATTCAGGGACATTCTTAGCAATCAAATTTAGCTTGTGTTTACCTGACAAGGTGAGCAAGGAATCCCAGTAAATATTAATCTCTGTCTTCACTACATGGTAACTTGATCACAAAGATTAACAATGCAAAAGATTTATTCCTCTTCAAGATTTATAAACTCTGGTAACATTGTTAGTGAGTGGTACTTATCTTTTAAAAAACACAGCCCCTGCCCAACACTTGCCTTACACTCATTGCCCCAGCTGCTCCTCATCCTCTACATCTGAATCTCATGGCAAGATACCTAGAACATGGAGAGGAGCAACTATTCCAAGCACTGAGATCCCACTAACTGGCACCACCACTCACCCTTGGCTAATCCATGGGAGAACTCACTTTTACAGCTATTGAAGCCAATTGATCCTGCAGTATGTCCTCATCGGAATCATCCAGCTGGCTGCGTTTTTTCCCCATATTAAAGCAGCGATGGCTCTCTGATGGCAGAAGGAGATGGAAGGATTTCTCTTCAATCTCATCTTCAGTCATTGATTCATCGAACTTAAGGGAGTATTCAGTGGCAACAGAAACAGAATCTGGAGAGACAATAAATGATTGACATTGTTCTTTGTTATTTTCCATTGCTCACTGAAAGATTTAGAACTTGAACATGAAGTTAAAGGCCAAGCTAGAATCCTTGGATTAGTTATCTGCCCAAGGAGCAGAGTTGGGTTACAATTATTGATTCAACACAACTGTTATGTTGAATCACACATTGTTTAAGGGGACAGGAGGAAGTTTCCTTATGCATAACCACAGATCCAAGGGGAACACAAGAAAGTTGGATTGAATAGCTTAAGCATATGACTGAATAAAGGAATCTTGAAATAAATCAGTGCAAGACATGTTACTATTTGACCCACATATCCTTTGGGTATGGAAGGAGTGCTTACGTGACAATTGATTTGGTTGACTTGAATCACCTAACTGAAGAGACACCATTCCCCATTTAAGTCATGAGATTAGTTGAAGGACAAAACATCATTTAGATTTGAAGAAGTCAGTTTTTTTCCATATTGAATTGTTGCACATTGAATGGGCTTCTTCCTCTCAGGGGACTGCAGGCTGTAGTGTGCGGTCATGGCTCGCGATTTACTGTCCCCCGGTGCATCCTCTCAAATGTTTAGTTGATGCAGTCTTTAAATTAATGGCTCCTGGGGTACGCCATATATTTATAGAAGAAGACTTTAATTGTCGCATGGATCCTGGGGTGGACAGGATGCCAAGGGAGCTGTTGGGTACACATCTGCAGACGAGACAGTAAGTGGACTTGTGTGAGGAGTTGGGGCGAGTGGATGTGTGGAGGTGTCTCCACCCGAATGGGAGGGACTTCATCTTTTACTCCAACCCACACAAGTGCCACACAAGAATTGAAATGGTCTTTGTTCCGTCGCTTTGTTTGGACTTGGTGTTAGCCTGCAGGATTGGGAACATAACTATTTCGGACCATTTGGCAGTATATTTAGATGTTAAGATCAAAGGAGTGTAGGAGACACATGACAATGGTGCACGAATCCATTTCTGTTGAAGGATGACAACTTTGTACAGTATATCACAAGGGAGTTCAGGGTTTTTTGGGTCTTCAATCATGCTACAGCCGGTAACCCATCAGTGCTCTGGGAGACCACCAAAGCATTCTTAAGGGGTATGATTATTTCACACTTGACAATAAGAAGGAGGCAGAGAGGACAGCAGCAGCTGATACTTGAGGCCTGGCTGAAGGCAGCCAAATCGGCACATTATCCCAGACCATCCGGGGTCAAATTGCAACGGGTCACGGCTCACCGGGCTGCTCTGGACTCAGCGCTCACACAAGTGGCAAAGAGAGGGGTCTCCTTTGCAAAGCAAAGGCTGTTTGAATATGGGGATAAGTCAGGTAGATCCCTGGCTTACCTGGCTAGGAAGGAAAGTGCTCCACAGTCCATTGTGTTTGTCAGGGAGAGAACTGGCAATGTCACTTGTGAACTGAGGAAGTTCAATGCCAGATTCCGGGAGTTCAATGCAGAGTTATACCGGTCAGAGGGCTGTGGGGATGGTACAGTGAGAATGGAATCCTTTTTTGAAAACTTGGACCTCCCTGGTATAAACGCAGATCAGGCCTCCCTTTTAAATGTACCTCTGACAGTACAAGAGGTGCAAAAGGTGGTAAGGCACCTAGTCCATGTGGATTTTATAAGGAGTTCATACACATGTCAGCTGAAGCACTGCTGGAGCTGGATAGTCATTCCTATGGCCAGGACTGTCTTCTGCCCTCTCTTACAGAGGCTAATATCGCTCTTATTTTAAAGAAAGTGAAAGACCCTGAGGATTGTGCATTGTATAGACCCATCTTGTTGTTGAATGTGGATTTTAAAATTCTATCAAAGGTGTTAGCTCTGAGACTGGAGAAGGTGCTGCCTGTTATTATAAAAGAGGAGCAGACGGGTTTTATCAAGGAGCGCAGCTCCTCCAACAACATCAGGCGGGTATTGAACATAGTGCAACTATGTCAGCAGAGAATGATTCCGAGTTTGGTGGTCTCCCTGGAGGCAGAAAAGGCTTTTGATCGGGTGGAATGGTCGTATCTTTTTGCTGTTCGAGATCGTTTTAGTCTGGGAAGGGCCTTCGCCAGGTGGGTGGCAGTGTTATATAAAGACCCCAAGGTGGCAGTTATCACGAATGGGGTTAAATCGAGCAATTTTCATGTGGGGAAGAGCAGCTGACAGGGATATTCCCCTGTTATTGCTACTGTTTACCTTTGTACTTGAGGCACTGGCGGAGGCTGTCCAAAAAGACCCTGAAACACTGGCACTGACGGTGGGATTTGGGGATCAAAAATCACTCTCTATGCAGACGATGAGAGAGAAAAGGATCTTGACTATTTACACTATCCATGCCTCTTCTTGATTGTATAAACCTCTACTAAAACGCTTCAGTCTCCAATGCTTCATGAGAAAAATGCTTCAACCTATTCAGCCTCTCCCTATAACTCAGTCCCGGCAACATCCTTACAAATCTTTTCTGCAACCTCTCAAGTTTAACATCCTTCCTATAAAAAGGCGATCAGAACTGTATGCAGTATTCTAGACGAGGCCTCACCAATGTCCTGTACAGCTGCAACGTAACACTTCAACCACTACAGTCAATGTTCTGACCGATGAAGGCAAGCATGCCAAATGCCTTCTTCACCACCCTCTCTACGTGCAACTCCACTTTCAAGGAACTATGCACCTGCATCCTGAGGTCTCTTTGTGCAGCAACACACCCAGGGCCCATCCATTAACTGTATAAGTTAGCGATTGGATAGAGAATTTTAAAAATTAGATTTGATAGAGAACTTTAAAAATGAAGGTGCTTGAAGTACATGGAGGGAGAAATGTTTTCACTTGCGTAGCTGACCTGAATAGGAAGTTAACATTAGTGGATCAAATCAGACATTCAAAACAAACCATTCTTCCCTGAGAAAGGTGACAACATGGAACTTGCTAGTACCAGGAATGCTTTAGTTGAATAGCATGAATGTGTTCAAGGGGAAATTGGATAAGTACCTCTGGGAAAAATATACAGAAGGATGCACTGATGGGATGAGACAAAGTGGGAGTAGACTCGCACGGAGACTAAATAACTGCACGAGTCTGTTGGGCCAAAAGGCACTTTTCCCTGCTGTAAAGTCACTGCAAATGTACTGCTCTCCTTCACTGAAGAACCATTTAATCACCAAATAATTTGGACAAAAGGGGTCCCACTCGGGTATAAAAGAGAAATACAAGAGGCATCCCTTCGTAAGGTCACACAATTAACATCCATTACTGAAATTACTTGTGCTGAGACAGCGGTTTAATCTTCAGCTTCTCAGTAGCAGCGGAGTACAGAGTTTTAATCGGCGGTTTGGTGGAGGTTGAGCTGGCAACATCAAGATCTTTACTGAGTTCAGCTTCGGTCTTCTTCACAAATTCACCATAGGACTGAAAGAAACATGGAGAGAAAGTGAAATCAAACATTGGGATTTAAAGAAGTACACATGACACTACTTTGCCAACTGCACTGACTTCAATGTACTTCTGAATATTTTTAAACTTTTGTGGCAACTAAGGAATAGTAGGCCTTGATTTTCGGCAAATTACTGCAGTGAGGACAAGTTTTCAATTCAACCAGAAAGTTGAAAATATAGCCTTTGTCATTTGAAATAATAGAAAATTCAGATGTAGGACGCAGTGTTCATAATCGTGATGCAGTGGTACAATATAAAACTGAACAGTTGCTAAACTGAAGCACTTACCAAAATATGGTCCACCCGATCACGTTTTCTCCTGTCAAATGTCTTCATCGTCTGTCAGCCTGTCTTCTGATATTGCTCCTGGTAGAATCCAAACAACTTCATAACCTCATTAGAAATGAAGAAATGGATAAAAACACAGGAGAAATGGCAGTTGTTGCACACACCCTAAAGACAAAACAACCCACAATCCATTATCCTTGCCCAAAACTGCTCAGTGAAGCCTTTGACTCTTGGGCCTTTGGACTCTTTCCCCCATTCTGAATGATGTGAAATTGGATGAAACTCAAAGCATGTTCTATTCAACAAAAATCTACAGAATGCTTGAAAATGTAATTATAATTGAAGTGAACAATATTGGTGAGATGCAAAAGCATATTCTAAACAACTCTAAGGGAATATGCAATACTCCCAGACGGTGAGAAGGTCTGACATTTTACTTTACCTCAGACCTAGACTGAAAAATGATTAATTATTCACTTAACGATTCACTGCACTACATGGTTCAGCACTTTGCCAACAGCATCTTCTAAGAGGTCTCTGCTCAGGCAAATTCCAAAAATGTTCCGCCTTTATAATAGGCAGGTAGATAACTCAAGATCAGCGCTGTGGGAAGTCTCACCATAAACATTGGGTCATACAGCGGACCAGCATTTCAGGAAGGTCAAATCATTCTCAGTTTAACAGATGAGTTCATCTTAACTTCAGGAACTGAAGTTGAGTGAGATGAAGTAATACATTGAGTGGATAAGAAAAGGAATTACACCTGAAATTGTAAGGTCCTAATCAGATCAGAGAAAAATGCCACAAAGTATTCAAAAATACAGGCCATTTAAAGTGACAGATAAGGCCATTAAAAGAAACCTGGCTCTTTCAACTGCACACAAACAATTTAAGCCACATTAAGTTGCATAAGATCTGAGAATATATTGGTCAATTTTGGGAACCTCAACACATTACAAATTCAGACTGAAAAGTGCAACCTTTAAGGCTTTCTTCATCTGAAAATTATGGAGTGACCTGTGGAAGATAAGATTCTGGAGAGTTTTAAGATGATTAATAATCATATAGTGGATTATCAACCAATGGAAAAACAGAGACGATACAGAAGAATTCAAAAAATGAGTGACTGGAAGAGACACCATATATTATGTAAATAGAAACAGAAAATATAGATTCTCAGAGTTGGGCAAAGTTGTGACAGATGGGATTTAATGAATAACAGGATGATGATGATGATGCTAAATTAATAATGGGAGAGTACAAACAGTGGAGGATAAAGTGGTTTGGACTTTTAGGGAAGGGGCAAAATGGTAAATTGAATTCAATGCAGTCATCAGAATGTTTTAACATGCTCTGTTATACATATCATCAATCAGAGCTGCTGTGGAGCACTATTAACCCATATCTTTCTTGCTTAACTGAGAAAAAATAAGTTTGTGTTCAAATGCAAAAGCTGGATCTCACCTCACAAGAAACTCTTTTGCTCACACTCTCTACATCTTTCCACTTATTATTCTCAAGATAGTCTGGGGGTATTTGTAGATCTCCTGGATCGTGGCCAAGATCCTGCAACTTCCTCAGCCGCTGCATGAACCATCTTCTCAACCTCTAAAGCATCATGATGTACAGCAAAATGAGGTTTCCTTTGGATTTTTAGAGGCACATCCTTCGTAGACTGGGCCTCCTGCACTGGCTGCTGCACTTTGCTACAGCGCAGCCCAAAGTCCTCATCAAACCAATCTTGGTCATCTACCAGGTCATCGAGCATCTCAATTCCAACTCTGCCAGGCGTTTGGCCAATTCTTCCTGCCCACGTGTGCCAAACATCAGGCTGCCTTGTTGCAAAGTACACAAACTGTTGGTCAATCTAGAAATTGAAGGTCAGGAACAAAAGTGATGAAATTCATTTCAAAATATTAATGAACAATACATGGTTTTAATAAACTGTGAAATCAAAGCAAGAAAACGGGAGACAAACAAACGAGAACCTTCTTTTTATATCTCAGTGTACGTCTGACGAGTTAGACACAGGCTGGAATTCATTTTATAGGTAAACACAAATATCGACAAATCAGAAAAGCATGTGTCAGTTTAGTCAGGATGTTGCTGTGTCAAATCAAAGTGACCCAAAGCTCCTCTTTCTGTGATTTCCAACACTGAATGCTCAGAAAGAAATGGACAGTATGAGCACTTGTCAAACACTTTCATGAAAAATGCTACTAGTCCAATGAATGTTAATATGTGCAAACCATAAACATTTCTGTTCTTCTAATCAGACGGTCATTCAGTCTCTAGACTTTGCTTCAGAACACTACACTGGAAAAACAGTGTGTACACTAAAAAAACCAGAGATTGAAAAGCATGATTCAAAACTTACTTTAAAAGATCCTCTTTAAAAACACTGCCTTCCTTTAACCGAAGGACAGAAAAATGCAGGAGGAAAAGGGTTTGAATTTCAATAGCAATCTTTCAGTTCTAAACTCAGTAATTACACAGTGGAAATGGTCACTAAATCCTTGAGAAATAATCAGGCGTACTCACACATATTTTGAGAATTGATGGGCAAGGTAGAAAACACCGAGACACCAGAAATTTTAAGAATATTCCCCACAGCTCAATTTTATCACCCAAAAATATACTTAACAATTTACCAAGATATTCCTCACAACAATCTTTTGGTAAAGGGTCCTTGGGAAAGGGGAACACTCAGGATAATTTCTAAAAATGATGACCTGCAACATGTGCCTGAAAAAAGTGGAGTTGTATTTTGACATATTGTGTGGGAAATAATGATAATCCTATAAGTATGTTAAAACATGGTACTTACAGGTCGAGGACAAAGATCTGAAGATAATACTTCCTCCTTATCATCATCACTATCATCTCTTTCAAATGTATCCAATGGGATATCAGTCTTGTGTTCCTCTTCTAGATCCTTGGAAGGTGACCTGGGCCAGGATTCAACATGCAATTTGAACTGTAATCATTGATTAGTAAGCCAAACCTTCTCAGCTGCAGACTTTGTGATTTCTTGCAATAGCATCCTTGACAAAAGAAGATAGTATCATATCAACCAAAGAATTGGCCTTTGAATCACTGCTCTTCAGATCATTCCTTTGAAGTCTTAACTATCCTCACGATTGTCCTTGGGTTCCTCTACTTTAATGTCCATGTGCTCCTCATGAATTTCCTCAGATTGAGGGTCGAGGAATGGTACTTTAAATTGAGCCTCGAGTTGGTCCTTTTCCCTGTTCAGTAAATCCAACAGAGGAGTTGAAGAGTTCTTGTGGATATTTAGTGACAAGTCCTCCCTTTGTGTACTGGAAGAACACACAGACACATCAGCGTTAATATTGGTGTCTGTCTCCAGTGCTGCCTTCTCTCTGAACACATCAGTCCGTTAATGCTTTCTTCATTCTTGTCTTTATTCAAGTTTGCCAATTGGTCCTCCTTACCAGACTTGGGCAAGCTCTCTTAAGTTTTGTTTGAGAAAGTCTATAGCCTTAAAACTTGTCCTGAAACTTTTAGACTAAAATGTAATGTTGAATTATAGAACACATTTGCTGTCCACCAGAAAATAGAGAGGCAGGAGGGTAAGGCAATTAAGAACATTTTTCTGAGCATCAGTGAATCTGCATGAAGAGGACACCAAGTGATAACATTCACAGCTGTCCCTTTATGAAATTAATAACTTGGTATCAATTAACTTCTCTCCCGAAATATTGTCCTTCACTGTTATCTGTCTCATTCAGAACAAGCAGTGCTTTTGTTAACTTTTTGTCTAAAGAAAGCATATTCTTGACAGTACAGCGTATGTAAACATTCGTATAACGGTAGCCTGTTTGTGATAGTACAACAGAGTAACCAGCCAGGGCTCTTGAAGGAAGAGAGATATCCTACTCTCCTGGGATTTTAGAATCCAGTCAGCCTGGCTTATAGGTGTCAGTGTTATGTTGTAACAGTGATGCTATTAGTAAATTAAGGGGATGACTAAAATTAAACTAAACTGTCTGGAAGAGGTTTTTGTTTTATTCCAGACTTCCAAAAGTACGATCTCCAGGATGAACCGAGAGGGTTACAGGTTGAGTTCACAAGGGATTCCCTGGGCAATCTCAAATCTGTACTTTACAAATTTGGCGCTGCAAGCAGGGTTCCAACAAGGGATACGTTTGAATGAAACTGGAAAAGAGGAGCTAAGGGTCGGACTCGAGACCAATGGGTCCACAAGGTCAGATTATATCTCGATTGCTCTCGGTCTGCATCTTTGTGTGCTGCTTCCCCCATTTCATTCTCACGGTACCCGGACGGAACCCTAAATGAGATCGTTTAAATAGGTACTAAAAACAGAATCTTGTGGGGTTAGAGGCCCCTGTGTTTTGTGAGATTGGAGCCCCTGTAGATCAGTAATTCTGTGAAGATCTAAAATAAATAGGATAAACGTGGGTGCACATTAAAAGTGAACAAGGGATTTGGGGAGAAAAGGGAAGTAAACAGAAAGAAGCCATATCAGCGTGGAAAAAGGTAGATAGGGAAAAATGGGAAAAAGCCATGCAATCATCATGGAAACAAAACTGTATTAAAAGGGGAATTAATCCATTAACTGAGGAAGGATCTGAACTAGATTGGACAGAACTAAAATGCAAATGTGAAGCACATGATTTAGAAGCAGAACTGGAATTGGCTAGGGAGAAAATAAAACAAAGTAAAGATTCAGAACCCTTGCTGAAATGTCAGGGGCCCCAAAGAAAAGGGAAACCGGTGAATAAACAACAGACTGCAGCTGTAGCCGCGCAGGACCAGACTGACAACAAAGACAGTTCCTTATACCCCACCTCTCCCAAAGACCCGTTACTAAAGAATCCTGATCCATCTGTGGATGAGGAATGGGACACTGATTCTGAGGAGGAAATATTTTACGCCTCCCGTCCTGTCAGCCGACTTCCTCCGGGTCCCCCCTCAAAACTCACCCACAGTATGGCCAAGGCAAACACACTGCATAAAAAACATTGCCTGAACTCCCCACCCCACTCTGAGGATCAACGTGCCAAGAGCCATGCACGCCCCCCAATGAATCATTTGTCACTGATAAGTGAACTTAAGGCCACTGATTTTGATCAAATCTAACTGCTGCTTTTAAAAGCAGCTCGTACTCTTTAACCAGATGGTGAAATGAATTGATGCCCTGCTGAAAGAACCGAAACCTTGCTAGTTTTTCAAAAAAGAAGTATTTCTGTTCAACTTTAAAACAACCAGAAGTGCAAGTTGAATTCAAACTAATACAATTTAAAATTCCGATGAGAAGGATTAGGCCAACATACAGGCTGGCAATTCCAACCCTACCTCCTAATTAGTAATTACAGACAGTCTGTGGCATTCTACTGGTACCGTGGATTCACAACATCCCAATGGATCTTGGAGTCCTCCACTGTATCCTCCCCAACAGTCCACGATGCCCTTTACTCCCTATACATCCTCTCACTAGTCTTCTATGTCTCCCCCAGCCCCTCGAGTTCCCCAACAATCACACATTTGTTTCAACCGTAATCAACCTGGACATTGGTCCAAGAACTGCCCTTTCCCAAAGCAGCCTCCGGTTGATCACTGGAGTGGAAGCAGCTGGCAACCTCTTGGTCACCCTCCCCAGGGACCTCAGCAGGTTTGCCCTTTTATTGCACAAAACCCTTTTCTATCCTTGACACCTGTGCTACAGCGGTTCTTACCCAGCAACATGACTCCTCTTGGTGCCCTGTTGCCTATTACTCCACTAAGATTGACCTTGTTTGCTCAGGGTATGCCTTCCTGCACCCAGATTCTCCCCACTATCCATCCTATGGCATTGGCTGCCTCTAATATAACTTTACATCAAAATGTAGAAGTCTGTACCTCGCATTCCGTGGTATCCTTGCTTACTTCTAAACAGACTCAACACCTAACTGCTGCTCATCTAAGTTGCTATGAGATTTCATTACTTCAGAATCCACTTCTCCCCTTTAAATACTGCTGTTACATTAACCACACTACATTTGATGGTTCTTCTTCTATATCTCCAGAGGGCAAACACATGTCAGGATATGCGATTGTCACTTTGTCCCATACAACAGAAGCTTATTCCGTCGATCCACCCTGCTCCACCCAGCAAGCTGAACTCCTTGTTCTCACTTGTGCCTGCATACTTGCTGAAGGAAAGTCAGCTCATATCTATACTGATTCCCTTTGGATGTGCCCATGATGAACTCTGGCAGCAGCACAGCTTCCTTACCTCATCAGGAACCCCGATCCTCAATGCTGCCTCTGTTGCTAATCTCCTCAGTACTAGTCAACTTCCCTTTCAATTGGCAATTATCAAATGTTCGGCTCACTCCTCTGATGCTGCCAATGTCATTAAAAGCAACAATGCCGCTGACACAGCTGCTGAGAAACCAGTTTTTGGGCAAAGACATGGTTACTCGACTGACAAATCGGAAACCAAAGGGAGACTCTCCTATTTCCTCTTCTGACACCGAGAAAAATGCCTGACCAAGAAAAAATTCGGATCCATTGGGGGACGCCTCTGATTAGGGAAAACAAAAATGGATGAACCATGGTTGTTATGTAAATAGCTACAATAAGCTTTGGGTTACGCTGGTAGAATAGACATGTCTGCCCGATTCACTTCTGCCTTTTCTAGTTGATTGTGTTCATACACATACACATGTGGAGAAGGAGGGAATGGTGGACAGGATTCTCCAAACTTGGTGGAATCCCCACCTGCAAGAAAAAGCAAAACAAGCAGCTTCAAATTGCCAAATTTGTCAAAACATTAATCTCGGGAAAGGAGTGAAGTGTCCCCCAGGTGAAATGCCCTTGCCAAGTGCACCTTCTGACACTATCCAGTGAGATTTTAGACAGTCACTTAGATGCCATTGTTATGATATTGCTGAGTGGCAATTAATGCATTTAATAAAGGGTTGGAGTTTATCCCTGTACTGACTGACAGCAACAACTACTTGTAAAATTCTGTTAAGGGAAATCATACCCTGATTTGGAATACCATTAACGGTCTATTCCGATAATGGCTCCCACTTCTGTGCGGAGCTAACCAAGCCACTATGTAAGAGTTTGAATACAAGTCAGAAATTCCATTGTGCGAAACATCCCCAAGCAGCGAGAATTGTAGAAAGAGCCAAATGTAATTTAAAAGGTCAGCTAAGCAAGTTGGTAGAAGAAATTGGCCTTCATTGGCTGCAAGTACTCCCAAATGCTCTTTTTAATATGAGAAAACCATGACATAGAAAAAGACGGGATTCTCAGCGGCTGAACTGATATACGGAAAGCCCCTGAGGACTCCCGGCTCACTGAAATGCTGCCGAGGACAGTCCTGACCAGTCCAGGCACCATCTTCAAATGACTGACCTCCTGCCCTCTCTCTCTCTCTCCCCCAACACTCTCCCTGGAGGTCCACACAGGGGTGAACCCCAAACCCTCCATTCCCAGATTATCGCTCCAACATTGCCCTGTACAGGGCAGAGGCGGACCCTGTCAAAAAGTTGTGTGCTATTTGGAGACTTATCCCACAAAGGCAGCAGCAGTCTTCCTGTTCGTGCACAGTCTGGCTGCCCCTCGGGGGGGGGGGGAGGGGCGTGCTCAGGGGTTCGTACGGTAGATAGGGATCAATGGGAGTGCAGGGTTCGGGGAGTGGGATTGGGGCCAGGCGGTGGGGCGTGGACAAGGTTGGGGGCGGCAATGGGGCTGCTGGGTGGGATCGGACGGGGTTGGAGTTGGGTGGAGGACGTGGTTGGGGTTGGGCAGGCAGGTTCCCACGTGCAATGTGCTTTTGCTGACTCTCCTGAATGGGGAACAGACTTCACAGAAAACTCCGCGCCCCAGAGGAAATCACTTAACCAAATAATCAATTATCCGAATGAAATAGCGCCTGCCCATCTCGTTCGGATAACTGAGGTTCCACTGTATACAGTTCCTATATTCAGTAGCTACTGTAATTAAGACGACAAGCTGGAAAGATGAACAAAGACCAAAAATACTATGTACTCCCAATCTCCCATCTGTTACCAATGGTTTCTTTATTCAAGCTAAACCCGCGATCCATGTGTTATTTGCTCACTCTTCCATCATTCTGATGTCCAATGTATAAATGGGACTCACACACTTATGCAACCCCTCACTTATGATGGCAAAACCCATTCGGCAGAAGAAGCACGTCGCTGGGTGAAGTGCACTGACAAACGTCAAGGATTCAACGTTAACGTTGTTCCGCGGTAAGAATGGTGCGTTGAAAGAACTTCCGGTCCCCACGACATGGGGAAAGTGAAGCCAGCACTGTGTAAAAAGGTTATCAAAGACACTGGTCATACTCCTGCTCTTCATCCACTAATACACTTGGACAACCAAACGTTTGATAGCACCCGCTATTTACAAGATTCAGCTCTCGCCCTGAGTGGACTCATCATTCACTCACAGAAGTGCGCCTTTGGAACTCCTTTCAGCCTTCATTGGTGATCTGAAAACAAAGGCTACCCATATTTACCCAATGACTGGTACGAATGTTGTGCCCCCGTACAAAATTTACCACTTTTTACCCTCCACCATGAAGTACCTGAGGTAGATGATGAATAGAATGCCTACCAACATGCGAAGCAGTATGGAACAAAAAGGAGAGGAAAAACAAATGGGACTTAGACAACTTCTTCCATCAACAAACTTGGTGATCCAAGTTGCTGGGAGGACTTATTCCTGGCTGGGATGTTGAGATGGCCCGAGATCAGATAAGTGACCTTGCATACGACATCGAAAAACTTGCCAACTCAACTGCCCACGCTTTGAAGCTGGTGAACAAAGAGTTACAGGAGACCCGGATGGTAACACTTCAGAATTGGCTCGTGCTAGATTTCCTCCTTGCTAAAGGAGGCGCTTGTTCTGTTATTGGCCCGCAATGTTGCACCTACATCAATGATTGCTCTGAAGATCTTTTGGACAACTTAGATGTTATCAACAAAACGGGTCAAGATGCAGGGAAGACACCTGCTGCACCATCGTCCGATCCATATGGATGGAGTATTACTTGCTGGCTTTGGTCGGTGTGTGGAACGTACTGATAGTCCCCAGTCTCATCCTAGGAATATACAGTGTCGTCCACTTATGCATGGAATGGACCGTACATTGCTTTTCGCCTAAGCCAAAGAGGAATCTTGTGAATCGACCCTTGTCTATCCCTGTAGCTCCACATCCGAATTTCTATGCTGAAATCCAGTATCTTTCTGACTCTGATCCTCTGGACAATGACTCGCAAGAGGAAGCACTCAAATTATTGAGAATACAAATCGACTGAATGGACTAATTATACTTGGAAAAGCTGTGTAGTTGCCATGAAATGATAAAAGGAGGGAATGGGAAAGTTTATAGCCTTAAAACTTCTCCTTAAACATTTTGACTAAATGTAATGTTGAATTATAGAACACATTTGTTGCACAGTAGAAAATAAACAGGTCAGCCAGGGAGGCGCCAGGCCACAAAAGGGGGAACCCAGGATGTGCAGAAGATAAAAACATCTGTTCTCACCAAGTGGTAACAGGATGCGCCAAGGCAATTAAGAACATTTGCTGAATCTGTGTAAACAGGACACAGAGTGATAACATTCACGGGTGTTCACTTGTGAAATTAATGACAGTGTTTGATTCTGATCTCCGACTTGGTATCATCCTGCAAGCATGTCAAAAGCCTTGTAATTAGTGGTCAGGTCATATCAATTATACTGGATTCTTATTACCCTTGCAAGACAGGCAGACAGAAAGGGAAAAACATTATTCTGTTATAGTCCCTAACCTGGGCGTTCAAAAAGACACTAGAGAGAGAATGAGTGAAGAACATTTTAATGCTGAGATTGCCAAAGCCAATAGAAAATTAACTCTTTGTGGTTTGGTTCAAATGCACGCTTACTTGCTGTGGATTCAATACAGAAAATAGGTGCAGGAATAGGCTATTCGGCCCTTCGAGCTAACACCACGATTTATTACAGCCATGGCTGATTATCCACAATCAGTAACCTGTTCCGGTCTTATCCCCATAATCCTTGTTTTAAATTTAATTGCATTTTGGGACTTTATGATTATTTTGAGTAACCATCGCTGATTATGAAATGCAAACTCTGTAAAAGGTAATATTGATGAAGCTTTAACTTACTTGCTGTTCTTACAGACCAGGACTGCCCCACTGTCAATTCTAACGAGATGGATCTTATGTCCTATTTGAATTTGAATCACAACTCTGAAAAGAAAAAATGCCTCATTCGAAACAAATGAATCATTTAAAATACGACCTTACAGTAACAATTTAGCCTCAGGCTCAGAATGATTCTTTTCTTAAGATAAAAAGCAAGAGTCTGCTCCTAGCTGAAAAATTATTCTCACTCTAACGTTGAAGAGATTCTGACACAATCTATGAGGAAGCCATTTTTTACGGTCAAAGTTTGCCCTCCTCGCTAAGAAGCCATTTTGTAAAACATGATACCTGACATGCGAGCAATCCAAGGTTACCTTACAACTTCTCCTGCTTAGACTGGTGCCTCCTTATAGTAGGGACTTGTCTCACTAACAGGCACCTGACTCGGCTGAATCTGTTTTTCCCACCTGATGAATGGCTACAGGCCTGTGGGAGTGATCAATTAGGCACACACAGACCTGTCAATTAACTTCTCTTCCTTATGAATTATTGCCTTTCCAATGTTGTCTGTCTAATTAAGTGCTTAAATCTAATTAAATGCAGTGTTTTTGTAAAAGTTTGTATAAAGGAACCCTGTTGGTGACAGAAGGAGAAAGTAACCTGCGAGGGCTCTTCAAGGCAGAGCTGGTCGCTACTCTCCTAAGGTTTTAGAACCTTAGCTAGCCTGGCTAATAGGTACCAGTGTTATGTTGTAACAGTGATGCTATTGGTAAATAAAGGGGAAGACTAAAATTAAACTAAACTGTCTGTAAGAGGTTTTTTATTCCAGACTCAAAAGAGTATGATTGCCGGGACAAACCAAGAGAGGCTTACAGGTCTGAGCCCACAAGGGATTCCCTGGACCATCTCAAATCTGTACTTTAACATCAGTGCCTGCTAATTTTCATATAACATATGTTGTTGCCTCAAATCTGTGCTCATCTTTCCCAAATTCTACATGAATCCTTCCAATCAAGTTTGCGATTTGCCACATTTTTGAAATGACTCTTATCCAAGTCACATCCAACATGATGACAGAAGTAAATTGTTTTCTTTCTTCGTTTCAATCTACACACATCTCCGTCTACCACACAATTCTCCTAAAATACCTCTCCACTGGTATCCAGCTCGCAGCTCAGGGGCTGTTCTCATTTAGTCCTAATTCTATGGATGTGTTTGTAGATCAAAGAAGCCAATCAATTTAACCTTTATTCCCTCCTCCTCCTCCCCTCCTCAACTATGACAGTTATTGAACAGCTCCTTCAAAAAAAAACCTTCCATCTAAAAGCACAAAGGCAGATATATGGGAACACTACTACCTGCAAATTCCCCTTGTGGGAAATAGAACCCACTCACTTCAATCATTTCAGTCCGAGACAAGATCTAAATCAGCAGTATCGTTTATTATACTCTTGCAAGAGTGGTGCCTATAAGTTAGGCACATCAAGTTTAATGAGTACACAACTTATATACAATTCATTTCTCTTTCCCTCTTCCCATTGTTCCTCCCCTGTTTACATCTCCCACTACTCTAAACCCAGCTATTTACCTCTTGCCTCATCCCGCCTTGGGCAGAACAAAGTACAAGTTTTGCTTGGCCATTTCATCACATCCTGCTGTGGTCCACTGTTATACATCCTCCTCCACTGCCATCTGCTTCTTTGCTTGCTAAAGCAACATTTCCTTCCATACTTTGCCCATACTGAGCCTGTTGACCTCTTGATTGTGTTTTTTTATTGTTTTTACAGAAGCAGGAAACAGATGCTTGTAACTGTGCATACAAGCATATACAGCTTAACCTACACCCACTCCCCTCACAGCACCTTATCTATTTGTCTGTAATATCTACCATTGTTTGCAGGCACATTTCATTCTTGTATGCACATTTTAGCTAATGCAAAAGCAATTATATATTTCCTTTACATAGTTTTCATTCTTGTTAACTCAGCTCTTGGCTGAACAATTATACGCTAGTGTGAGTTCATTTACCTTACATAAGTAATTATGATTGCCGAAGTAACACTGCTTTACCTATATCCCACACCCTTCAAGCCACTCATCATCCTCACTTAGAAATATACTGACACTCCTTAACTATCACTGGTTCAAAATCCAGGAACTCCACCCAAGGGCACTGAGGGTCAACCTACAGCACACATACTGCAGTGGTTCAAGAAGGCAGCCCACTACCACCTATTCAAAGGTAACTAGGTATGAACAATAATGCTGGCCCAGCAGCGACACCCACATCCCCTACATTTTTGTTTTCCGTAATCACAGATGAGCAGGGATTTCCTGCAACTGTAGATTAAAGTAATTGCTTTGAATCCATTCTCCATTGCAATAGCAGGTGAAGCCAGTCTGGACAATCTTGGTGTCAGATTTGACTCTGAGAGGAGCTCCGAGCCTCACAGGGCTGTTCTCCCGGAGACTGAGCCGTTCCATTTTGAATTGCGCGCGATCCAAAGACTCGTGCACCGTGGCCGGCCATTCCGCGCCTGCGCAACAACACATTGGCCGGTAGAGGAGCGCCTGCGCACGACCCCAGGCCGGTAATCCCACGTCTGCGCGATGACACCGCGTTCCGGCCGTACCGCGCCTGCGCAACGACAACAGGCCGATCATCCCACGCCTGCGCAATGACACCGCCGCCGGTTGTACCGAGCGGCAAACCCACAGCTTTCTCTCAAACGTCATCCCCGCTGTCGGGGTCAACACCGGAGCCGGCATCGGCGGGTTCACCCACACAAACCCCCCAACCGGTATATCCGACACCCGCACGGAAAAAACGCGAGCTATGGAAAACCCTCCCCTACTGAGGTAAAAGGGGGAATTCGTGCAAGGCAACGGAATTGGTCGCACTCCAATTATTATAAATTTTAAATATAAGTACAACTTGAAGATGCGGTTTCACTTCAGTCTGTTGAACTTTTTTTTACCGAATAAGCGGTGCAGGAGTAAAGTCAGAGGGTGGTGGGTTACTCCTCAGAGGGTCGGTATGGATTTGTTGGGCTGAAGGGCCTGTTTCCACTCTGTAGGGAATCTAACCTAAAGTACCAAGCCACGGCCTCATTGCCGCCATGTTGAGGGGCAAGACCAGGAGGGGCGGGGCTCTGACCACGTGAGTAAAGACACGTGTAGACTGCATGACGTCAGTGGCCCCGCCTCCAGCAGCGCTGATGAATCAATGAACTCTTCCCTGGGAAGTAGTGACCATAATATGATTAAATTCTAGTTTCAGTTTGAGGAGTGAAAAGTGACTAGTGTCTGCAACTTAGTTAAGACAGTGATGAGGGTATGAGAGTTAGGCTAACTAAGGTGAAGGGGCAATAAACCGGAGAGGAATCCATCAGCAGCAATCATGGGAGAGAAATTGTGAATTGGAAAATCGTATAAAAGCTAAACCTTGCAGTCACATTTGCTTGTATCTTGTACAAGTGAAGCCTGCCGTAGCATCTACAAGGAAGATATAGGTCAGGAAAAGTTGGGAGAAAGGAACTCAGTGAGTTTTGAGAAGATTTGTAGCTCAGGTTGAGGTCCTGGATGTAGGTTTGCTCACTGAGCTGGAAGATTCGTTTTCTGCCATACTAGGTAACGTCATCAGTGAGCCTCCGGATGAAACACTAGTGGCACAGCCTGCTTTCAATTTATGTGTTTAGGTTTCCTTGGGTTGGGGCCATAATTTCCTGTTCTTTTTTCTCAGAGGTTGGTAAGTGGGATCCAAGTCAATGTCTTTGTTGATAGAGGTCCAGTTGGAATGCTTAGAAGCATGGCATTCCAACTGGACCTCTATCAACAAAGACATTGACTTGGATCCCATTATCCACCCCCTGAGAAAAGAACAAGAAATGACATCACCAGAGGAAATGACATCACCAACCCAAGGAAACCCAAACACAAAAATAGAAAGCGGACCATGACACCAGTACTTCATCTAGAGGCTCACTTATGATATTACCTAGTGTGGTGATGAAATGTCTGAAAATGAACCTTCCAGCTCAGCGAGCAAACCTCCACACAGAAAGGAACTCAAGAAAATTACAAACAGTGGAGGAAGAAGTAACAAAAGGCAGAGTGGTGGATGTGATCTAAATGGACTTTAGTAAGGCATACGACAAGGTTGCCCATGGGAGACTTGTAGCAAGTTTAGATCTCATGGAATGCAGGGAGGACTAGACATTTGGATATAGAACTGACTTGAAGGGAGGAGATAGAGGGTGGTGGTGGAGAGTTGCTTTTCAGACCGAGAGGCCTGGGACCAGTGGATTGCCACAAGGATCAGTGCTGGGTCAACAGCTTTTCTTCATTTATCCAAATGATTTGGAAGTGAATGTGGAAGGTGTAGTTAATAAGTTTGCAGATGACACCAAAATTGGAGGTGTAGTGGACAGCAAAGAAGTTTACCTCAGATTACAATGGGATCTTAATCAGATGGGCCAATGGGCTGAGAAGTGGCAGATGGAGTTTAATTTAGATAAATGCGAGGTGCTGCATTTTGGAAAAGCAAGTCAGAGCATGACCTAAACACTTAATGGTAAAGTCCTCGAGAGTGTTCCTGAACAAATAAACCTTGAAGTGCAGGTTCATAGCTCCTTGAAAGTAGAGTCATTGGCAGATAGGATAGTGAAGAAGGTGTTTAGTATGATTTCCTTTATTGGTCAGAGAATTGAGTATAGGAGTTGGGAGGTCATGTTGCGGTTTTACAAGATATTGGTTAGGTCACTTTTTAAATATTGCGTGCAATTCTAGTCGCCTTCCTATCGGAAGGATGTTGTGAAACTTGAAAGGGTTCATAAAAGGTTTACAAGGATGATGCCAGGATTGGAGGGAGTTGGATGGAGTTGTCCTGCTCGCCTTTAAACAATCCCCAAACTTCAAACAGATCATTGTTCATAGCAAACTGCCTGGCTTTCAGGATAACTCCATACGATACTGTCACGGTAGACGCTGCAAGACGTATCAGAGGGTGGACATGGATACCATCATTACACATGGGGACACCTCCCACCATGTACATGGCAGGTATTCGTGTGACTCAGCCAACGTTGTCTATCTCATACGCTGCAGGCAAGGATGCCCTGAGGCATGGTACACTGGTGAAACCCCCGAGCAGAGGCTACGGCAACGGATGAATGGGCACTGCACAACAATCAACCAATAGGAGTGTGCCCTTCCAGTTGGAGAACACTTCAGCGGTTCAGGGCATTCGACTTTGGACCTTCGGGAAACCATCCTCCAAGGAGGACTTTGGGCCAGGCAGCAGCGAAAAGTGGCCAAGCAGAGGCTGATAGTTAAGTTCGGTACCTGTAGGGATGGCGTCAACCAGGACCATGGATTCATGTCACACTGCAGGTGACCACCATTGCACTATATGCACACACACATATGCACGTTCTCTCACAGACACTCACAAGGCCTCCCACCCACACACAAACCCACATACACATGTACATTTGTGGGGTGAATTTGTACTTGCAGAGTTTCATCATACTTTGCTCAAATCCTGCATGAATCCATGTAAGATTCTGTTAATTCATTTTTCATAATGTTTAGAATCAGTGTAAACATTATTGCACAAACTCCACATAGAAAGTTACCTGAGGTGGGAATTGAACCCAGGTCTCTGGCGCTTTGAGGCTGCAGCACTAACCACTGTGCCACCGTGCCACCCCTTCGCATATAGAGAATTGGAAATAGTCCACATAGATTTGTGATGGGTAATTTCTAACTAACAAACCAAACGCATTAACTAAAATAGTTGATAGGACGTATAGTCAATACACAATAATTTTCCACAAAACAGTCTGCTGACCAAAGTTAAAACCCATGGGATTGAAGATGAATGTTTGACTCGGTTAGGAGACTGGTGACAGACGACAGGGAAAAAAACACATTTTGAATGGTATTCCAAAAGGATTCTGTGACGAGGCCTTAACAGGATACAAATGCTGCAGGAAGGATAGAAAGGGAGGCAAGAGAGGACGGGGAGTGGCATATTTGATAAGGGATAGCAATACAGCTGTACTGAGGGAGGATATTCTTGGAAATACATCCAGGGAAGTTTATTGGGTGGTTCTGAGAAATAAGAAAGGGTTATGACTTTATTCAGATTGTATTGTAAACCCTCTGATAGTCAAAGGGTAATTGAGAATCAAATTTGTAAGGAGATTTCAGCTATCTGTAAGAATAATAGGGTGGTTATGGTAGGGGATTTTAACTTTCCAAACATAGACTGGGACTGCCATCATGTTAAGGGTTTAGATGGAGTGCAAGTTGTTAAGTGTGGACAAGAAAACTTTCTGATTCAGTATGTAGATGTACCCAGTAGAGAAGGTGAAGAACTTGACGTACTCTTGGGAAATAAGGCAGGGCAGGTGACTGAGGTGTCAATGGGGGAGCATTTTGGGCCAGCAACCATAATTCTATTAGTTTTAAAATAGTGATGGAAAAGTATAGACTAGATCGAAAAGATGAAGTTCTAAACTGCAGAAAGGCCAATTTTGACGGTCTTAGGCAAGAACTTTCGAAAGCTGATTGGGTCCAGATGTTCGAAGGTAAAGGAACGACTGGAAAATGGGAAGCCTTCAGAAATGAGATAACAAGAATCCAGAGAAAGCATATTCCTGTGAGGGTGAAAGGAAAGGCTGGTAGGTATAGGAAATGCTGGATGACTAAAGATATTGAGTGTTTGATTAAGGAAAAGAAGGAAGCATATGTCAGGTATAGACAGGATAGATCGAGGGAATCATGAGAAGAGTATAAAGGCAGTTGGAGTATACTTAAGAGGGAAATCAGGAGAGTAAAAACGCGACATGAGATAGCTTTGGCAAATAGAATTAAGGAGAATCCAAAGAAATTTTACAAATACATCAAGGACAAAAAGGTAACTAGGGAGAGAATAGGGCCCTTCAAAGAGCAGCAAGGCAGCCTTTGTGTGGAGCTGCAGGAGACGGGGGAGAAACTATTTTGCATCAGTATTTACTGTGGAAAAGGATATGGAAGGTATAGAATGTAGGGAAATAAATGGTGACATCTTGTGAAATGTCCATATTATAGAGGAGGAAGTGCTAGATGTCTTGTAACGCATAGAGGTGAATAGATCCCCGGGACCTGATCAGGTGTACCCTAGAACTTTGTGGGAAGCTAAGGAAGTAATTGCTGGGCCTCTTGCTGAGATACTTGTATCATCGATAGTCACAGGTGAGGTGCTGGAAGACTGGAGACTGGCTAACGTGGTGCCAGTTTTTAAGAAAGCTGGTAAGGATAAACCAGGGAACTATAGACCAGTGAGCCTGACGTCAGTGGTGGGCAAGTTGTTGGAGGAAATCCTGAGGGACAGGAGGTATATGTATTTGGAAAGGCAAGGACTGATTAGCGATAGTCAACATGGCTTTGTGCATGGGAAATCATGTCTCACAAACACAATTTAGTTTTTTGAAGAAGTAACAAAGAGGATTGATGAGGGCAGAGCGGTAGATGTGACCTATATGGACTTCAGTAAGGCATTCAACAAGGTTCCCCATGAGAGATTGGTTAGCAAAATTAGATTTCACATGGACAACTAGCCATTTGGATACAGAACTGGCTCAAAGCTAGAAGACAGAGGGTGATGGTGAAGGGATGCTTTTGAGAGTGGAAGTCTGTGACCAGTGGAGTGTTACAAGGATCAGTGCTGGGTCCACTACTTTTCGTAATTTGTATAAATGATTTGGATATGAGCATAAGAGGTACAGTTAGTAAGTTTGCAGACGACACCAAAATTGGAGGTGTGGTGGACAACGAAGAGGGTTACCTCAGATTACAACAGGATCTTGATCAGATGGGCCAATGGGCTGAGAAGTGGCAGATGGAGTTTAATTCAGATAAATGTGAGGTGCTGCATTTTGGGAAAGCAAATCTTAGCAGGACTTATACACTTAATGGTAAGGCCCTAGGGAATGTTGCTGAACAAAGAGACCTTGGAGTGCAGGTCCATAGCTCCTTGAAAGTAGAATCGCAGGGAGAAAGGAAAGAGAAGGTGTTTGGTATGCTTTCATTTATCGGTCAGAGTATTGAGTACTGGAATTGGGAAACTTGAAAGGGTTCAGAAAAGATTTACAAGGATGTTGCCAGGGTTGGAGGATTTGCGCTATAGGGAGAGGCTGAGCAGGCTGGGGCTGTTTTCTCTGGAGCATCGGAGCCTGAGAGGAGGCCTTATAGATGTTTACAAAATTATGAGGGGCATGGATAGGATAAATAGAATTCCTACGTTGTGGAAGAAGGCCAACAAGTCCAAGCAGCATTCCACCCAGAACCACACCCCTCTCCTATTGCTGTAACCCTACACTTCCCATGGCCAGTTCACCTAACCTGCACATCCTTGGACTGAGAATGGAGACTAGCGCACCTGGAGGAAACCCACTCAGACATGGGGAGAACATGCAAACTCCACAAAGAAAATCACCTCAGGGTGGAATGGAAGCCAGCTCCCTGGTGCTGTAAGACAGTGGTGCTAGTCACTGTGCTACCCATTCCTCATCTTTGACCTAAATGCCTAATCCATTATTCCCAGACTGCGACTCTGCTTTAGAATCCCCAGGTAGGGGGGACAAAGTTAAAAATCACACAACACCAGGTTATAGTCCAACAGGTTTAATTGGAAGCACGAGCTTTTGGAGCGCTGCTCCTTCATCAACCTTCACCTGAGGAAGGAGCGGCACTCCGAAAGCTAGTGCTTCCAATTAAACCTGTTGGACTATAACCTGGTGTTGTAAATTTGTACACCCCAGTCCAACCCCGGCATCTCCAAACCCAGGTAGGGGCACATCCTTCCAAACTCTACCCTGTCAGGGCCCTGGAGAATTTAAAATGTTTCAGTGAAATCTCCTCCCAACCTTCTAAATTCCAGGGAATCCTGACCCAGTCCCCTCCCTCGATCATTAGACAACCCCCTCAACCCATCACATGAACTGTTGCTGTGTTTGATCATCTCAGTAAACGTTTCAAGGAGGGAAGGAGAGAGAAAGACTCTTTCTGCTTTGAATTGATACTAAACATTGAAAAAGCAGGAAAATATTCTCACCAAGTATTGTTCACATACTCGGAGGTCACTGGTGTGGTGTCCTTATGTTCTTTATTCTTGCCTTTTCTCTTGTTCATGTCATTTAGGAGAACAGAGTCAACCGAGAAGGAAATGAACAGCAGAGTTTGTTTTCTCTGTCAATTAAATTCACCTTGTTTGCTCCTCTGAGCATCTGAAAGAAGGGGCAAGGCTCCGAAAGATTGTATTTTCTAATAAACCTGTTGGACTATAACCTGGTGTCGTATGATTTTTGACCTTGTCCCCTGATCACATTCAGGTTATTCCCACAAGCACTGCATGTTCTTGCTTCTCCAGGTCAGCAGATGGCGATGTTGACTATGGCTTTCACAATGGTCTCCATCAGAGAGGACCCACAAATCAGGGACAGCGACCAGAGATTACAGGCCCTGCTCTTGCTCCTCAGTCCCAGACCCGAGCACAATGGGCCCCCTGGAGTCCCGAGCCCTGTGCATAATGCAAATGGTGTGACTGATCCTGCTGATTGTTCCCAACCTCACCAGGTCTCCACAGTCACTGAGATTATTTAAATACAGCCTTTGCATATTAGGGACCCTGATTGATGGGATACAGACTGAAATGGGTTAATAATACAGTATTGGGGGTTTACAGATGCAGATTGTTAAGTGGAAATCTGATCTTGTGGCTCTAACAGAGATCCGGGATTGGGGATACCTGGATACAAGGTGTCCAGTAAAGATAGGAACGAGGGAAAACTGTGGGAAGTGGTTTGATTGATCTGGTGCCAGACAGTACTGACCAACCTTAGGCCCTGAGATATGATGGAGATGAAGGGTGAACTGTGCCAGCGTTTAACTCACTTTTACCAGATTAAAACAGGGATTACCCATTTCACAAGAGAGTAAATGGAACTGACAAACCAGGCGGATGTGAAACACCCAGCCCGTCCCTGAGAGAGGGAGGGACAAGAACAATGACATTCTCAGACAGAAAGGATGCTAAAAATGGTATCACCCCGAGAGTGAAGGGTGGGGTGAGGATAGTGACAGCAACATCCCCCAGAGAGTGGGGAAAGTAACACTGACACATTTAAAACAAGCGAGAATTCAACCAGACACCCACTCCGTCACATGGTGTTGAAGATGCACTGTCCTCATCAAAACACATTTGCAAACCTCTTCATACCACGTCAGGGGAGAGAAACATTGAAAACTGTATTATCACGAGTGAGAGATGGTGCATTTAAATCTTGGATCATGATGGTAAATGTTCCGAGCCGTAAACAACACTGGTGTATTGACGTCATTATCTTATTAAATAACATTAAAACCTCAGCCAAACATTTTCCTGCAGACAGTGTATTTAAAATATCAAGAGGCTTTCCACATTGTTGGTTTGATCAGTGACGTAGCAAGGAAGCAGCAGCTGCCCCATGAACTCCAACAAAAGAATGGGAACAGGCTCTTCATACGGAGCTGGCTCCCGAGAATCCAATTCAACAGCAGGGACCAAAGAACAAGGAACAATACAGCACAGGAACAGGCCCTTCGGCCCTCCAAGCCTGTGCTGGCACATTTTTGCCCTTCCATACTGAAACTGTCTTCACCTACAGGATTCATATCCCTCTATTCCCTTCCTATTCATACATTAGTGCAAGTATTTCTTGAATAATTCTATTGTGTCTGCTTCCACCCCCTCCTCTGGCAGTGTGTTCCAGGTACTCAACTCCCTTTGTGTGAAATACTTCCCTCACACATCTCTTTTAAATTCCCCCGCCCCTTGAACCTCTGTCCCTGAGTAAGTGACGCATACACCCTGAACAAATCCTCATATTTTCCATGCGACCAATGCCGTTCACAACTCTGTAATCTTCTATCAGGACACACCTCATTTTCCCATATTCCAATGAAAAAAAAAACAGTCTATCCAACTTTTCTTCAGCACTACAATCCCCCATACCAGACAATACCCTGGTAAACATTTTCTGCACCATCTTCAAAATACCCACATCCTTCTGGTAGTGTGCTGACCGGAACTGCATGCAATTTTCCAAGTGTGGCCTAACTAATGTTCGATAAAACTACAGAATAACTTGTCAATCCTTATACTCAGTGTCCCTTCCAATGAAGGCAAGCAGGCCATCAGCCTTTTTTACTGCCTTATCTCCCTGTGCTGCTGCCTGTGATCTGTGAACATGCACACCCAGATTTCTCTGCATATCAATACTCCAGAGGATTCTGCCATTCACGGTATAATTCCCACCTGTACATCACCTTTCAAAATGCATCACCTCACATTTGTCTGGATTAAGCTACATCTGCCATTTTTCTGACGAAGCAGCCAACTGATCGATATACTACAGTATCCTGTGACAAACCTTCCCATTCTCCACAACTCTACCAATCTTTGTATTAACTGTAAACTTACTAATTAGACCAGCTATGCCCTCCTCCAATTCATCTATGTAGACCACCATTGAATCCTGTGGAACATCATGAGTCTCCACCCTCTATTCTGAAAACTATCCTTCCATCACTGCCCTCTGTCTCCTGTGACTAAGCCAGTTCTGTATCCAGTGCTGGGAACATTTTAGACAAGACACCTTGTTGCCAGCTCGTTACTGCAACTTGACCCAGTTCATTCAGAAAGAGAAAAAGGACAATGTGCAGATTGTTGAACATCCCCTGCACCTGGGCCTGAGGCAGGGGCCCAAGCTCCAACACATTGGCCTTACTTCACACCAATCTTCACACAGTGCGGGGTCATGATCTCAGGCCATCAATTCCTCTGGGACCGGGACAGAGTGAGAGTGTAGGGGGAATGTCCAAGAATCAAAAAGGCTGAAAGCAAGATGGAGAGAGTGTGTTGGAAAGTGTTCAATGGAGGAAACATGCTTTGTGATACCAAACATGCTTTGTGATACCCAATACTGACATAGTCCACGTGTATCATAGAATGAAAAAAGCACAATCTGGAGATAATCAAAAATCACACCAAAATACTCCGTTTGGATATATCATAGCATGCAGGGCATTTTCATTGTGATGCGATAAGTATCCTGGTCCGAAAGCTGTTCTCTCTTTTTCTCTCTCTCTCCCCACGATTCTCCAGATGGAGCCAGTTAGATCCTCTCAAAGCCCCAGTTTATTTGTACTGTTCAGTAATGTGGGGATGTCGATGGTGGACTGGGGTACATCTGATGAAGGAGCAGCGTTTCGGAAGCTTGTGATTTAAAATGAACCTGTTGGCTAGAACCTGCTTTTGTGTGACTTCTGACTTTGTATTTTTCAGGCAGAGAGATACAAATGCCTTCTAGTAACTATAGAGTACTTGCACAGCAGCTGAGGATTATGGGTAACGGCTCCTTCCATTAGCCAAGAATAAACCCACATTCATTCCAGTCGATTCCAGTGGGAATGACCTGACAGTTGCTTCCCAGATATTACATAGCTCACCACCGCCATCTCCAGGACAATTAGGGAAGGGCAACAAATAACCGACACGTCAACGCTCACCCCATCCCAGGAGAAATCAAAATAAATGGCATACAATTCAAATGATCAAACTGGTGAGGCGTGAATTCATCTCTTTGAAAGACTGCAGCCTCGGCCAGAAACAGAGCCATGACATGGGTGACCCTGGTTTGTCAGACTGAAAGGTGGAGTGTCCTTTGGATTATCACTGGGATCAGCAAAAAATGAATTATACTCAAAGATCTAACAAACGGCTATCAAAGCGTGCCCCCAAACTGCAGAGAACAGCACTTGAGGCTTCGCGTCCCCATCTCCATCCTTGCTTGTTGCCATTCCCCTCTGTCCTGCAGAGGGCGGTGGTGATCCATGAGTGTCTCGAAGAGGATCTGACAGAGGGACAAGGTTCATGTCCTCAGCCTGAGCACAACTGCCTGACCTGCTGTGCTTTTCCAGCCCCACACTTCTCGACTCCAAGCACAACTATCCCTCAGGAGAACGAACTGTGACACAAGAGGAAATGTGGGAGTGTTGGGAAGGCACTGGCAGCCTGGTCAGCCTGCAGAGGGGCAGAAACAGATTTGATGAATGAACTGATATCCTCCCGAGCTGAGATGCAGACTCAGGCTTTCAGAGCCACACAGTTTACATTGTTACTGACCGTGGCTCCATGGGCAATGCTCCTGCCTCATCATCAAAATGGTCATCGGATTGAAAGCCACCTCAGAAATGAGAGCACAGAATCCAGACTGAGACCGAGGTGCACTGCTGAAAGTTGCACAGTCTCTGGCTCCATCATTTGACGCTCGACCACCCCCACCCCCACCTCTGGGGGCTCGACAAGATCCCATTCTGAAGAGATTCCCTCGGATATCCTGCTCACTATTGAACGAGTGCCAACAGAACAGATTTGTCTCGTCATTCATTTCCTGCCTGCAGGACCTCACCATCTTGTCCGGGAACGTGACTGCTCTGTGCTCACAGCTTTGAATATTCTGAGATGATTAAAAAAAACTGCACCAACAAGAGTTCTTTCCTCATTATCATGTAAAAGGGAGGAGTTAATATTTGGGGTTCAGTGATGTTTTATCAAAAAAGCAGCAACATTTTATTTTATTTCATTTTAGGTTGTTTTATATTATTTTATTTACATTTTGTTTATCAAATTTTAGCCCGCTTGTTTGGCACCACTTCCACACATATCCATTCCCTCCACACCAACATTCAGTAACATTTGTGTGTACTCTCTCCAAGATGCATTGCAGAAATTCACCAAAGGTCCTGAGACAACACCTTCTAAACCCATGATTACTTGAATCAAGAAGGACAAGGGCAGCATCACCCCAGCAAGTTCCTCTCCAAGCCATTCACCAGTTTGATTTGGAAACATCGTCACTGGGTCAGAATCCTGGAATTCCCTTCCTAAGGACATTATGAGTCTACCTCCAGCATACAGACTGCAGCGGTTGAAAAAGGCAGCTCAGCACCATCTTGTCCAGGACAATTAAAGATGGACAGTAAAAATGCTGGGAAAATTAAGAGTAGGCGTGATTTGGGACCAGAAAGTGAGACTGTGATGTCTCAGTTATTCCTGGACATTGGTGTGATCACATCTCAAATACTGTATTGTGTGTAGTTTTGATCTCCTTATTGAAGGAAGAATATAAATGCATTGGAGGTGGTTCAGAGGGGTTTTACCCGATTGATCGCTGGAATGAGGGGGCTGTGTGATGAGGAAAGATTGGAAAGGCTGGCCTTGTTCTCACTGGGGTTTAGAAGAGTGAGGGGTTTTCCTGTCCCACAGTATTCTCCAACTCCCTATCTGCCTCCCTCGTGTGTCGTACCCTCCTGCCCCTTACAACACATGGAATTGAACTGTGCAGTCCTGAGGCCTATAACTTCCTTCTGGAACTAAGTCTCCAGGTATCTCCGGCACTCCCTGATATATCACTGCTTTTTCAATTCAGCCTTCATTCCAAACTCCCTGAATGAGAGTTCCTATTGTTTTATACAGTCACTGCAGATGTATTTACCCTGAATCATTTCAATGCAATAAAGAAATGTTGATCTTACTTACAACTGAAAAATATCCATTCCTTCATTGGTCCAGTAATTGTCTTCAGTCTCTGTTTTGAAGTTTCAGTACTTGCATTTATTAACCTTCCCTAATGGACATGTCCTGAAGCAGTCTGTTTATACAGTCTCTCTAACTAAACAATTCCCAGATTCCTATTTTCTTGTTTACCATTTTGTTTCATTCAAACCAAGTGCATGTGCAGGCTCCCAGCAGCTGAAGTGACCGTTCCAAATCACTTTGGAAAAGCAAAGGTGGACTCGTTCCCTGAGTTCACCAAACTCCCACACTGATCAAACTTCCCAGCATTCCCCTCTATGCTGGCTGCACTTAGTGCGAGCTGCAGTATACAAGCTGCCCTGTATTTATATTGCTTCTGATTTATATCACTCCATTCTGAAGTGCTGTTGTTCAGGATCTGGGTTAAGCTCACTCATTTCTCAATCGAAAGCTTCCTTCTTTCAGCCTGAAAGAGACTTTACATTTGCAACCAGCAAATGGGACTTCAATGTTGGAATCCGTTTTCAGGATTGATGGGCTCGATGGTTTGATTCCATGAAATAACCTTGTCTAATCTCTTCAGAGGTTGACGTTTCAGGTGTAACCCTTCTTCAGGAAGTGGGGGGGGGGTGTAGGTGTCAGGGGAGTTGTAGATAAAGGGGTGGGTGGGAGCGAGGTGGTGAGGTGGTGATAGGTTGAGAAGGATAGAGAGTATGACCTGATTGGTCGATGGGAGAGATGAATCCAGAATTATCCCTCCCTTCGACCAACCATGTCCTACCCTCGTCCTGTCTCCACCTATCCCCACCTAACCACCCTGCCCCGGCCACTCCCTTTATCTGCAGCTCCCCCAACACCCATCCATCCCACTTCCTGAAGAAGGTTTACACCCAAAACGTTGACTTCTCTTCCTCCTGATGCTGCCTGGGCTTGCTGTGTTCTCCCAGCCTCCTGTTTGTCAACCTTGGATTCCAGCATTTGCAGTTTGTCTCTAATCTCTTCAGGGGCCAGGATGAGTGTGAGGAGATTGGGTTTTGATGGAACTACCCACAGACTGAAGTCAAAAAAAGCAAAGTAAGAAAGGCAAGTGGATCAAATTCGAGAGAGCAAATTGTGAGCAAAAAGTAATTGTTACCAGTTTAGCAATTGCAAAGGAGAGAGCGACAACATTGAATTGTTTCTGGTGTCATTCTCTGTGCCCTAACATTTCACAGAGCCAGTTCCACATCCTTCCATTGGCTTTGTCATTGAGAGGCAACATTTCCCTTCCCACAGCCCTTTTTAAAAAGTCCTGTCCCAGGGAATCACTGAGGCAGAGAATACTTCACCTTTTCTGGGAAAGATAGAGAAATATAGGGTGTCAAGGAGCAGTTTCTCTGCCTTCAGGGTCTGACAGAAGGATGTGTGTAGTGTGTGGATTCTGGAGACAGATCACTGAGATATTCCTCACTCCCATCAACACCTGACTTTATTCTGACATCAGTTTCTATTCTTCATTATAAAGTACCCCCACCAGCTTCAGACTGGACATTTCACACCCAGCCCCCATTTCCCCACAATCAAGAACCAATCTTGCCCCATCTCAGGATTGCCCTCTGAATGTGGTGTCAGTGTGTTAATGCTGTTTGAATGAAAGAGCCACAGTGGACTCTGGGACTGAATCCAAGGGGTTTCTGAGCCACCAGCAGCCTCCCCGCTGTGTGAGGGTCTGTTTGGATAAGATTTCAGCCCCATTGATTCCCACTGATACTAAAGTCCTCGATTGAGATTATTGGAGTCACATGTGGACTAAGGAACACAACAGTCAGGTCATTGAGCTGCTCTGGAATCCATCCTGAGCCCTGGATGTCTCTCACTGAGATGGCCCAGAGGTTACAGAATATGACAGCAGAAG
This sequence comes from Chiloscyllium plagiosum, assembly GCF_037043375.1. NCBI lineage: Eukaryota > Metazoa > Chordata > Chondrichthyes > Orectolobiformes > Hemiscylliidae > Chiloscyllium > Chiloscyllium plagiosum. Next base: position 78,591 of record NW_028270306.1, on the reverse strand, counting down.
GTGGAACCAGTTTATCATTGACTGCCTTCCCCAGCCGTGACTCCCAGACTCCCCAGATTTAACATTCTCAATCTTACTCCAGGGACACACGGGACCAATGCATCGCACTTTAAGAGTAAAGAAAACCCAAGTCTAATTTAAGTAATATTTATTTCCCAAAACCTGTGAAATTGTTATTCTGAGTAACAAGATGCTGCTGATCATATTCATCAATGCAGGGCTCCCAGTAGCTCTGGCCATTTCCAAAGCACACACGAGACAGAGACTGAATCTTCTTGATCTTTATTCCTTTTTGCAGATTTACATTGACAGAAAACAGACTTCAATTAACAGCCCAGACAGAGGAAGCTGCACAAATTCACAGCCACAATGGAGCTTGAGGAAAACACTTGTGGAGATTTTCTCAATGACATAAGAATCCTGTCCCTTTAAGTAGTGACAGAAGCTTAAATTCGAACTGGCGGCTGAGCAGGAAGGAGATCTGGTTTACTGAAGCAGAGATTTCAGAGGTTCACATTGTTTTGTACAGCTGACAGTTTTCAGCATCTTCGAGAGGTTTTACTTGGCATCACAAGTCATCACTATCCCCATAAAACACTCCCAGGACAGGGTCAGCACGGGGTTTCATACAGAGTAAAGCTTCCTTTTGATGATCCCAATGACCTGCCTTAACCCTTGAACCTCAGAAATGTCACCGAGCCAATCCCAAGAAGGAAGAGAGTTGAAATTCAGTGCTGACCATGACCTTTGTCCTGCCAGCTCAGCCCTGTTCTATTTAAAGTTGTGTCTCCTCTGTGGACTGTCTTGAACACTCTACACACATTCTGATCTCCTGATGCTCTTGCTGAGGGGAGAGAGGAGAGGGTCACGTGGGTGAGGGCACAGGAGAAGCGAGCGTTGGACTCCCAGTCAGACCCAGAGAGGGTCAGCAGGCTGCTGACACTGTAGGTGCTGTCCGAAGCTCGCTGGTAGTTGCTGGTCTGAACCCCGTCCGAAATGACTGCACCGTCCTTCTTCCACTGCACCTCCAGCTCATCGGGATAGAAGTGATTGGCAAGGCACACCAGGGTGGCAGTGCCCTTGGCATTGACCTGCTCTGGGGAGGGGGGCAGCAGGGTCAGCTTGGGCTGAGAATTTTCACGGCCTGAAAGACAAGACAAACAATTTTAATCCCTGCCATTCAAAGGGATTTCAACTCTGAACATTCACTGGCAAAACAATCCATTTGAACATTTGTATTCAATACCTAACAGACCCCATAAAAGGACAGGGCCTTTTAAAATTGCTTCTTGGGATGTGACTGTCACTGACAGGGCGAGCATTTATTGCCCATCCCTAATTGCTCCTGAGAGGGTGATGGTGAAAAAGAAGGGGCAGTTTTGGATCATTCTTTAGGGAATGAATGTGGGCAGCTGGAAGGGCTATCAATGGGGGAGCACTTCAGTGACAGTGATCGGAACTCAGTGAGATTGAGAGGAAGGATGGAAATGGAGAATAATGGAGCAAGTGTGAAAGTTTTCATTTGGGAACAAAACCATTTTACTAAACTGGGCAGGGATTGGGGAAAAGTGGGCTGAAAGACAAAATGCAAGGGTGAAATTTACCAGGACCTGAGGAAAGCAAAGAGCTGACAGGATGAAATGTGTCCAAATGAAGTGAAGGAAATCCCAGTGATGTTTTATAATCACAGAAAGAACAAGAGAATGAGGGAATGTGTGAGGCCCATTCGAGAGCAGGAAGGGAACTTGTGTGCAGTGGTAGAAGATGGAGCAATGGTTCCTCATGAAAACTTTTGGTCTGATTTTACAAAAGAGAGGGACAAAGCAGAAACTGTAGTTCAGGAGGAGGACTGTGCAATATTGGAATGGCATCTTTCACATCTGAAAGACTCCCAGTTCATCCAATGAAAAGAAAGATCCATGCTGTCCCAAAGACATTTGCAGACAGTGTGGGACTTGTTTGAAATGTGGTCACTGTTGTAATGTAGGAAATGTGCAAGCCAGATTGTACACAGCAAGATCCCACAAGCAACAGTGAACCAAGGAACATTTTTGAGTGATGTTTGTTCAGGAATAAGTATCAGCCTGAATACGATTCAAAGAGAAAGTAACTAGAACAGTTGGATGGAAAATGAGGAAATGAAAGTTAAGGGAGAAGGTAGGAATACTGGTTAGTGATGGAATTGATTGTTACCAGAAAATAAAAGGAAAGGGACAGAGTATTGTGAATGTCATATTGTACTGAGGAAACTTAGAAGTGCAGGGAAGAACAATATAGAACAAGCTTAGAGGTTTTGTCTCTTAACACATGAACCATTCGGAATAATGTAGACAAAGTGGTACCACATAAAACAAGGGAAATCAAGTTTGTGAGGAGTTTAAACTAACTAAAGAAGGTGGGAGCTCAGGAGAAGTTATTAAAGTATCCAGACCAAGTAATAGGATTGAGAGTATGGAAAGGATCAGGAATCGAATTTGAGGCACCGTAGGGTGGAATGGTAGATCAGTGGTTAGCACTGCTGTCTCACAGCTCCAGAGACACAGACTCAATTCCAACTGACTGTCTGTGTGGGATTGACACATTCTCCCCGTGTCTCCTTGGGTTTCCTCCCATTGTCACAAAGATATTTTGGTTAGGAGGATTATCCATGGGAATTGTAGGGTGGGTGGGATGCTTTTTGGAGGGTCAGTCTGGGCGGAATGGCCTGCTTCCACACTGTAGGGATTCTGTGATTTCTGACGGAGATAACTATGAGAAGGAGGCAGTCAATGCATGACTGAGGGTGTTGTACTTAGATGCATCGAGTTTATGAAACAAGGTAAATGAGCCTGTAGTGCAAGGACGTGGCTGCAAGGGAATCAGGGTTGGGAACTAAATATCCAGAGATGCACATCCTATTGAAAGGAAATGCGAGGGCATAGAGGGTCAAGTGTGAAGAAGGAACTGAAGGTAATCCTTGTTAGTCAGGAAATGGTTTTGGGGAGATTGATGGTATCAAAACTTGTTAGTCCCCAGGAGCCAGCAAGTCATCAGAGTATTTAAGAAAGTGGGTGTAGAAATAGTGGACACATTGTTGATCATTTTCCAACATTCTGTCGACTCTGACAGAGTTCCAATGGACTGGACAGTATCCAATGTAACTCCACTTTTTAATAAAAGGAGGGAGAGTGAAAAATGAGGAATTATACATGAGGAAAACGCTGGAGTCAGTTATTAAAGATACAATAACCGAGCATTTGGAAAGCAGTGACAGGATCGGTCCAAGTCAGCATGGATTTACTGAATGGAAATCAGGCCTGACACATCTTCTGGAAGGTTTTGAGGATGTGATCAGTGGAGAATGGACAAGGCTGAATCAGTGGACAACAAAAATTGATGAAAAAGTTCAGCAGGTCTGGCAGCATCTGTGGACAGCAATCGAAGTTAACATTTCAGATTGACTGACCCTCTCTCAGGACCCAGTGGATGTTGTGTTCTGGACTTTCAAAAGGCTTTTGACAAGGTCCCATACAAGAGATTAGTGAGCAAAATTAAACCTCATGGTATTGGAGGTAATGTATTGACATGGAGAGAGAACTCGTTGGCAGATAGAAAGCAGAGAGTTGGAATAAATGGGTCCCTTTCAGAGTGGCAGGCAGTGATGAGTGGGGTACCGCAGGGTTCAGTGCTGGGACCCCAGCTGTTCACAATATACATAAATGATATGGACAAAGGAATTGAATGCAATCCCTCCAAATTTGCAGATGACACTCAGCTGGGTGGCAATGTGTGCTGTGAGGAGGATGCTCAGAGGCTGCAGAGTGACTTGGACAGGCTGGCTGAGTGGACAAATACTTGGCAAATGCAATATAATGTGGGTAAATGTGAGATTATCCACTTTGGTGGAAAAACAGGAAGTCAGATTATTAGTGAATGGTGAAAGTTTAGGAAAGAGTGAGGTGCAATGAGAGTTGGGTGTCATGGTGGAACAGTAACTGAAAGGGAGCATGCAGGTGCAGCAGGCAGTGAGGAAAGCTAATGGCATGCTGGCCTTCACAGTGAGAGGATTTGTGTATTGGAGTAAGGATGTCTTGCAGAATTAAGGCCTCAGCTTGAGTATTATGTGCAGGTTTGGTCTCCTAGTCTGAGGAAGGACATTCTTGCTATTGAGGGAGTCCAGCGAAGGTTCTCCAAACTGATTCCCGGGATGGCAGGACTGACATATGAGGAAAGACTGGATCAACTGGGCTTGTACTCACTGGTATTTAGAAGAATGAGAGGAATCTCACAGAAACATATAAAATCCTGATGGGATTTGACAGGCTCGATGCTGGAAGAATGTTCTTGACATTAGGAAAATCCAAAACTAGGGGTCACAGTCGAAGATTAAGGGTTAAGTTATTCTGATGTTGTGAACCTGTGGAATCAAGGGACATGGGGGTGGAGTGGGAATGGGATAATAGATTGCGTAATCAGCCATATTGAACGGTGGTGCAGAGTCAGAGGGCTGAGTGGCCTATTCCTGCAGCTATTTTCTATGTTTCTATGTTTCTAATGATGGGTAGAGGTGTGAGGGTGGTGGGGGTGTGTGTGGGAGGAGCAGGTTTATCCTGTCAGGAAGAACTGAAATTTCATCAACAACAAGCGGAAATATGGAGTTGGAAAGCATAGAATCGGTGTGAGTCAACTTAAGGACCCACAAAATAGCAAAGGGCTTGATGGGAATTATGTACAAGTCTCCTCTCAGTAGTCGGGATGTGGGGCAGAAAATAAATCAGGAGATAGAAAACGCATGTAAGAAAGGGATTATTACAATAATCATGGGGACTGCAATATGCAGGTGGACTGGGAAAGTCAGGTTGGGAATGGATCTCAGGGAAAGGAATTCATGGAATGTCTGCGAGATGATTTTTTTTGGAACAGTTTGTGGTAGACCCACTAGGAAACAGGTAATTCCAGATTCGGTGATGTGTAATGAGGCAGCCCTGATTGGGGAGCTGAAGGTGAGTGAACCCTGAGGAGGCAGTGACCATAATGTGATACAATTCACCCTGCAGTTCGAGAAGGAGAAGCTGGGAATTATATGAAATAATATCAATGAGCAAGTTAGACAAAGGAGAGCCAATGGGTTTCCAGAAGGCCTTTGACAAGTTGCCACACAGGAGGCTGCTAAACAACATAAGAGCCCATGGGGTTTGGAACCCACGACTGACGTGGACAGAGAGTGGAAATAAATGGGTCTTTTGCAGGATGGCAGCTGGTGCCTTGTGCAGTTCAGCAGGGGGCAGTGTTGGGACCTCAGCTATTCATGTAACAATTAATTATATATTAACGATCTGGGAAAAGGAACTGAGGGCATTGTTGGTAAATTTGCTGATGACACAAAGATGAGGGGAGGGACAGAGGGAGTTGATGTAGCAGGGAGGCTGCAGAAGGACTGGAAAGGCTCAGAGAGTGGGCAAAGAAGTGACAGATAAAGGGACTTAGGAGTCCTCTTTCAGATTTCACTTAAGGTTAATATGTAGGTTCAGTTGGCAATTAGGAAGACAAATGCAATGTTAGCATTCATTTCAACTGAGTTAGAATACAAGAGCAAGTATGTACTGCTGAGGCTGTATGAGACTCTGGCCAGACTGCATTTGGAATATTGTGAACAGTTTTGGGACCTGTATCTAAGGAGGGGTGTGCTTGCATTGGGGGAGATCCAGAGGAGGTTTTGAGAATGACCCTGGGGGTGACAGCCTGGTCTGTTGAGGAGAGATTGAGGACTGTGGATGTGTACTTGATAGAGTTCTTAAGGACATGCGGAGGTCACATTGAAACTTACAGAATACTGAGAGGCCTGGATAGAGTGGGCAGGGATGAGATGTTTCCACCAGTAAGAGAAACATGGACCAGAGGGCACAGCCACAGACTTTAGGGATAATCCATTAGGACTGAGATGAGGAGGAATTTCTTCTGCCAGAGGGTGGTTAATCTGTGGAACTCATGCTGTGGAGTTGAAGGCATTGAGTGTGTTTCGGATGGACATTGATAGGTTCCTGATTGGGAAGGTGATCAAACATAATGGGAAGAAGGCAGGAGAATGGTCGTGAGAAACACATCAGCCATGCCCAAACGGCACAGCAGTCTTGATGGGGTGAATGGCCTAATTCTGCTCTGTTATCATATTGTCTTTTGAACAGACTCTGCCAAACTCTGGAACACTGAAAGGCCTGGATTTGAGCCCAGCTGGAGCTGTTTGTCATCAGAACTTTATCAAGGGATAACCAGGGAGTGGTGAGAGTGTGTACCCTGTTCCATGTGGGAACTTCAGGATGCTTCCCATCTCCTGGAATACCATGAGTTCAGGAAGTGTGGTCAGTGACAGCAGTTGGAGCTCTGGGTTTCGGAGCTTGAGCAGCAGTTGGTGTCAGTGTGGAGAGTCCGTGAGGCTGAGAGCTCCGTGGAGAGCACGTTTCTAGATGTGGTCACTCTGCAGCTTCAGAATATGCAGGGAGAGAGGGAATGGGGGAGCAGCAGACAGTCCAAAAGGACCAGGCAGCTCGTACAGGAATCCCCTGAGTGCATCCCACTGTCCAACCAGGATTCAGTTTGGAATCCTGATGAGAATGATGGTTCATCTGGGGAGTGCAGCCAGAGCCAAGTCCCTGGCACCATGGGGGGCCCAGCTGTACAGGGGGGCACAAGGAAGACTGGAAGAGCGATAGTGAGAGGAGATTCGAGAATGAGGGCAATCGATAGGTGTTTGTGCAGCTGCAGATGGGATTCCAGGATGGCGTGTTGTCTCCCACCCTGAGGGGAGAGGGGGAACAGGCAGCAGTTGTGGTCCCAGTGACAGAGGGAGAAAAGGGATGTGGTCCTGCAGTCAGAATTTAGGGAGCTCTGGAGGCAATTAGCAACAGGAGCTCAAAATTGTGAATCTCTGGATTACTCCCAGTGACCAATGCAAGTGAGGATAGGAACAGAAGGATAAGGCAGGGTGTATCTGAGGCTGGAAAGGTGATCCAGGAGGGAGCGTTTGAGATTCTTGGGATATTGGGAATGACTTTGTGGCAGATGTGACCTCTATAGAAGAGATGGGTTGCTCCTGAACAGAACTGAGTTCCTTGTGGGGTGATTTGCTGGTGCTGTTGGAGAGGGTTTAAATGAACATGGAAGAGGGGCTGTGGGAACTTGGAGGAAATATCAGGGAGGAACACCAAGGAAAACAGAATCATGCGAGAGATAGATACTCTAAAGTAAGGAATAGTAACTTATTTGGCCAGGTCACAGTGAGGGAGAGAGTAATAATTTCTAAATCCAACTGACTGTGTGCATGTATGGGCCTGCGTGGAGTATGGGGAGTAAGATTGGGGAGTTACAGACGCATATTACCAAGTGGAAGTCTGGTGTTGTTGCTCTTACAGATGAGGCTCAAATGAGGACAGGACTGGGTGTTAAATATTCCTGGATACAAGGTGTTCAATAAAGATAGGAAAAGGGGAAGAAGGTGTGGGATTGGTTAAGATCGGTGCAGAGCTGGAGAAAGAGGATGTCCCAGAGGGGTCAAGGGCAGAATGGATTTGGTTTGAGATAAGGAACAAAAAAGGTGCAATCAGGTTGTTCAGTGCAGTCTGTCGGTCACCAACTAGAGGGAAGGATGTAGAGGAAGAAATCTGGAAGAAATTCACAGCACACATTTGGGTAACTTTAATTATCAGAATATAGAATGAAATCGGAGCAGTGTGAAGGGCAGAGAGGGGCCAGAGTTGTGAGAGTGTGCTCGGGTGAATTTTCTCCAACCGTGTGTTCCCATTCCAATCAGAAAGGAAACTCTGCCAGACCTGGATCTTGGGAATGAGGAGGCCCATGTAGATCAAGTATCAGTGGGAGGACATTTCGGGAATTGTATCACAATGATTAGGGAGACAGTGGAAAAGGACAAAGGACAATCCAGAGTAAAGTCATGACCATGGATCATATCCCATGGATCACCTCCAAATGTCTCACTCTTAGAATTTTCATATTTTATTTTAAAACAGAATATGAATGAGTTACCAATCTAATATTTTGCCGCAGTATTTATGGTTGAGAAGGACATCGAAGTGAAGGAAATTCGGGAAATAAATGTTGATGTCTTGAGAAGAGTCCATATTACAGAAGAAGAGATGCTGTAATCTATTCTTTAAACTCATAAAGGTAGATAAATCCCCAGGAGCTGATCAGCTCCATCCCAGTACTTTGTGGGAATCTTGGGAAGAGACTTTGACACCCCTTGGTGAGATGTTTGTATCATCAACAGCCACAGGTGATGTGCTGGAAGACTGGAGCATGGCTAATTTTGTGCTGATACTTAGGAAGGTCTGCAAGGAATACCCTGGGAATTATAGACCGGTGAGTCTGATCGTGGTAAGTTGTTGGAGGGGATTTTGACAGAAAGGATCTAAATGCATTTGGAAAGACAAGGATTGATTAAGGATAGTCCACATGACTTTGTCAGTGGGAAAACATGTCTCACAAATTTGATTGAGTTTTTTGAAGACATGACCAAGAAGATAGCTGAGGGCAGAGTGGTAGACATTGTCTACATGGACTTTAGCAAGACCTTTGACAAGTTGCTGCATGGACAACTGGTTAGTAAGTTAGATCTGATACAAAGTTGGCTTAATGGTTGGAGACAGAGAGTGGTGGTAGATAATGGTTTTCAGACTGGAAGCCTGTGACCAGCGATGTGGCAAAAGGATTGGTTCTGGGTTCATCATTGTTTGTCATTTATAGAAACAAATTGAATGAGAATATAGGGGCCATGGTTTGTGAGTTTGCAGATGACACTAACATTGGTAGTTTCATGGACAGTGAAGAAGGCTATTTGAGAGTACATTTACATTACACATTGAGATAATAAGGAGGTGTTACATTTTGGTACAAAAACCAGGCCAGGGCTAACACAGTTAATTGTGGGGCCAGGGGGAGTGTTGTCAAACAGGGAGACCAAGGGGTGAAGGCACATAGAGGATTGAAACTGGTGTCACATGGAGACAGGGTGGTGAAGAAAGCATTTGGTACAATTGCTTCTATCGGTCAGAGTATTACGTGTGGGAGTTGTTACGATTCTCCAAGGTATTCATCAGGCCCATTCCCAGTCACCCTGCTATTGGAAGGATGTCTTTAAATTGGAAAGGGTGTAAAAAGGATAACAAGGATGTCAGCGAGATTGGAGGGTTTGAGTTATAAGGAGAGGCTGATTAGGCCTGGGCTATTTCCCTTGGAAGGTCAGAGACTGCTGGGTGACATTTTAGAGGTTTATAAAATGATAATGGGCATAGATAAGATGACTAGCTCAGGTTTATTCCCCAGAGTAAGGGAGTCCAAAACTAAACAGCAGAGGTTTAAAGCAAGAGGGGAAAGATTCAAAAGGGACCTGAGGTGCATCTCGTTCACACAGAGGGTAGTGTGTGTATTGAATGAGTTGCCAGAGGAAGTCGTAGGGGTGAGTATGATAACAACATTTAAAAGGCATTTGAACAGGTACCTGGACAGGAACGGTATGGGGGAAATTAGCGAAATGCAAGCAAATGGGACTACAGGAATAGAAAAGGGGAATAATTCATGAAGGACGTGAATATTTTGGAGATGGGGTAAAAAAAATTCCCATAGCAGGTTCAGGGATGAGGAATGTCAGTTGGGAACAAACTTTGGAGAAGTTTGGACTGTCTGCCTTGGAGAAGTGAAGGCTGAGAGGAAATTTGTTTGAGGAATTCAAAATCAGGAGGTGTCTGGCCAGAGGAAATAGGGAAAAAATGTTCCCACTCATGAAAGTATTGAGAAGGAGAGGGCACAGATTTAAAGTAATTAGTGAGAGAATCAAAAGTGAGATGAGGAAAAACATTCTCAGCCAGCGAGTGGTTAAGGTGTGGAATGCACTGTCTGAGAGTGTGGTGGAGGCAGCTTCAATTGAAACATTCCGAAGGGAATGAGACTGTTATTCGAAAAGGAACAATGTGCAGGGTGACAGGGAGAAGGCAGAGAATGACACTCAGTGAATTGCTCATTCGGAGAGCCGGCCCAGACAGGATGGGCGGAACGGCCTCCGTGTGCACTGTAACAATTCTGTGATTGTGTGACTGAGCAGAGTTAAAGCTGGGGGAGGTGGGAGCTCAGTGTCTCACTGTGCTGCTACTGCTGCTGCTGAGGTCAGTGAGATCAGAGACTGGGATAGGGAGCCAGAGCTCACATCAAACTCTGCCCGTGTCTGACACACTGAGACTGGCAGGAGGCTACTCACTGATTTCACTCCATGCTGCAGGAATGGGACCACAGGCTGCAAATGGACAGAGCTCCTCCACACGGTGAGTAAAACTAATTGACTTATATCTTGCTGCTTAAAGGGACAATGGAACTAAAGAAATACAGCTGGACACCCTGTTAGACACAGTGCTCCTTCATCAACTATTTCATTCACTGCAGCTTCTCACTCACACCTTCAACAATTCAGCATTTGTGTTTTAGAAAGTGTGTTTCAGTATTGACAGGGTTAATAACGGAGGATGGAGGTTTACTTACTCAGTCTGAGCTTGGTTCCTTTCCCGAACGTAAGCCACAGTGAGAGCTCCCAGTGCAGAGGCTGTACAAAAATCTCTGCTCTTTGCTTCCCTTTCTCACTCACTCTCACACTCTCCCTCTCACTCTCTTTCTCTCTCCCTCATTCATATGTCTTTCTGTCTCTGTCTCTCTGGGTTGTGTCCAGCTGGGCTCGGGCGGTTTGTCGAATGTATTTTTCAATGTTAAGTTTTGCAGCTGTTCTTCACGTGTGGCGATGGAGTGTAAGAGGGAAACTTGAGGCCTTCAGTAAATGGTGGACACCACAGAGACTGGAGTGTGTAGTGGACAGTGACAATCCAGCATGGGTTAGTTTGTTCATTCACATTTATATGTAACTGGATGTGTCAGTACAGGCAGTGGGACTGTGCCTATTGAGGTTTTTGTACGGCTCTGTAACACTGTGTAGGGGGAGCTGCTACCCTGCTGACAGTAATAGTCAGCGACATCCTCATTCTGAACGTTGCTGATTTTCAGGGTGAAACTGGTCCCTGATCCACTGCCCGTGAATCGATTGGAGACTCCTGTGAATCGATTTGTTGCTTGATAGATCAGGAGAGAGGGTTTCTGACCTTCTCGCTGCTGGTACCAGTTAACATAGTTGCTAACAGATTGACTGGCCGTACAGGTGATGGTTGCAGTGTGGCCCAGTCCCACTGACAGCACCGGGGGAGACTGGGTCATTGTGATGTCCCCACTGATACCTGAGGGGTCAGAGAGAAACACAGTGAAGTCAGAACTGTCACAGAAAGAGCCTGTCAAATGAGAGATTGTTGGAGACACTGAACATTCCTCTGGTTTCAGCATTTTCCCTTCAATCACAAGTCAGTGGAATTGAAGAGAAATGGAGAGCAGCTAAAGATTCAAGGTGGAAGGACAGAGACTTGTACCTGCGACACAGAATGCAAGGGGCCAGATCAGCTGGATGTGTGAAATCATGGTGTGTGCTCCTGTCCCTGTGCCTGGTTCCTGATAAACTCTCCCTTCACTGGGCTCTGCTTTATAAAGCTGCAGCCTGTGAGAGTCTGACTGGGTGTTCCTCAGTATGTAAATGGAATCAGGCAGAGAGAGCCACGTCAGCCCCTCACACTTCCTCTTCTCTCTCTCGCTCTCTTTCTCTCTGTCTCAAAGAATCATTGATGTGAACAGCACTGAATGAGGCCATTTGGCCCATTGTATCTGTGCTGTTAAACAGCGATCTGATGACACTAATCCCATCCTCCAGCTCTTGGCCCATTACCCTGGAGGTTACAGCAACACAAGGGAATATCTAAACACTGCTCCAATGTCATGAGAGTTTGTGACTCAACCAGCCTTTCAGGCAGTGAGTTCCAGACTCTCACCACCCTCTGGGTGAAAACATTTCTCCTCAATTCCCCTCTCACTCTCCAATTTGACTGGGCCTGGACTCACTCAAGTTCAGAAGGATGAGAGGGAATCTGATTGAAACATATAAAATTCTAACAGGGCTGGGCAGGGAGGAGGTTTCCCCTGGCTGGGGAGTCTCAAAAAAGGGGACCCAGTCTCAGGGGGATACAGGGTCGACCATTTAGGATTGAGATGAGGAAACATTTCTTCACTCAAAGGGTGGTCAACCTGTGGAATTCTCTACCACTGAATATATCAAGAAAAAGAGAGAGATAATTGTTTTGCATTTTAACAGCATGAGAAAGCAGGAATATGGCTTTGAGAGAGAGGGTCAGCCATGATCATATTGAATGACAGAGCAGAGTCAAAGGGCGAAATGACCTGCTCCAGCTCCGAGTTTCTGTGTGTCCATGTCTGTGTTACCTTCAATCTCGGTCCCTGGTTACTGAGTCCTTTACTCATGTAAAAAGTGCCTTCCTACCCACATTATCACTGCCCCAAATAACCTTATACCCCTCTATCAGGTCCCCTCTCAGCCTTCACTGCTCCAAGGAAAACAACCCCAACCTTTCTAATCTTATTTCAAAGCTCACATTCAGGCAGCATTCTGGGAAATCTCCCCGTACCCTCTCAAGTACAGTCACATCCTTCCCATAATGTGGTGACCAGGACCTGTCCTCTTCTCTCTCTCTCTCTCTCTTTCTCTATCTCTCTCTCTCTATCTCCCTTTCTGACTCACACTTACACTTCTTTCTCTCTACCTCGATCTCTCTCTCCCCCACTGTTAATCTCTTTCATATTCTCTTTCTCTGTCTCAAAGCCACTCCCTCCAACTCATTCACAGTTCCTCACTCCGTCTCATAATCTCTATTTCTGCATCTTTTTCTGTCTCCGTCACTCGCTCCATCTCTCGCTATAATTGAAAGCAACCAAATGTTATCTGCCCCTCTCTATTCCTCCCTCTATTTCTCTCCCACACTCTCTGCATCCCAATCTATAGTCTCTCTCCCTCCCTTTCTGGCATTCTGTCTCTAACCACACTCATATCACACACACACACACACACACACACACACACAGAAACTCTCTCTCTCTCTCTCTCTGTCTTGCTTCTCTCTCTTTCTGACAGTGTCCTGGGTGGTGACAGTTGAATGCAGGATAAATCTCCCTCTGCTCTGCACCACTAATGGACATTAACCCTTTACCCCAAAAGGATGTATTTTCCTGGAGTAACTCCCCATTTCCCAAATTGACCAGGGTTTGGCCTTGCTCAGGAAGACAAACAAATTCTTGTCAAAAGAAAGGCAATTCTGTGCTGTTGGCCTATTCTCACTGGGGACTGATTTGGACACAAACCTCATTCCATGAAGGCCCAACAGAGAGAGGATATCCTCAGGCCATCAGTGTGAGCTGGAGGGACAGGACAGATTCTGACCCACTGACCCATCCTGTACATTCACAACATGTTCCAATCCCTTTCCCTTTCCTTCCACTTCCATGATGAGTCTCTGAGTCAGGCTGTTTCACTGGGATGAGGGTTGGACTATCACACAGTTACAACAGAAAGGAACTGACCCCCATACCCAATAGCGACCGGTAAACATAGGCCTCCTTCCTGCTGGAACCTCCAACAGAGACCAGTAAACATGGGCCTCCTTCCTGCTGGAACCTCCAACAGAGACCAGTAAACATGGGCCTCCTATTCACTGGAGTTTCGGTTGGAGACGAGTAGATGACTGAGTTTTTGAAGAAGTAATCACGAAGATAGATAAAGGTACAGCAGTACACTCTGTCCACATGGACTTTAGCAAGGCCTTAGACAAGGTTCCCTTGGTAGACTGCTTAATAAGATTATATCACAGAGGATCCAGGGAGAGCTCGCCAATTGGATAGAAAATTGGCCTGATGGTAGGAGGCAGAGGCTGGTGAGAGAGGGTTGTTATTCAGACTGGAGGCCAGTGACCAGCCATCTGCCACAAGAATCAATCCTGCATCCACTCTTGTTCATCATTTATATGAACAATTTGGATGAGAAAATAGCAAGAACGGTCAGGAAGTTTGTGGCTGACATTAAAATTGTTGGCATCGTGGACAGGGAAGAAGGTTATCCAACAGTGTGATGTCATCTTGATCAACTGGGCCAGTGGGTCAACAAATCCAGATGGAGTTTAATTTCGATAAATGGAAGGAGTTGCATTTTGGTAAGACAAACCAGGGCAGGAATTACACAATTAATGGTAGAGCCATGGGGAGTGTTGTTGAACAGAGAGACTGAGGGGTACAGGTACATAGTTCCTTGAAAGTGGTGTCACAGGTAGACAGGGTGGTGAAGAGGGTATTTGGCACACTCACCTTCACTGGTCAAAGCAGGGAGTACAGGAGCTGGGACATCATGTTACAGCTGTACAAGGCATTGGGAAGGCCATATTTGGACACTGTGTACATTTCTGCTCACCCTGCTTTAGGTAGGAAGTTATTACACTGGTTTGGGGAAAAGAAAGATTAATTGGAAGGTTTGAATCATAAGGCAAGGATGGATAGGCTGAAATGTTTTCCAGGGAATGCAGGAGATTGAGGGGTGACCTTATAGAGGTTTATATAATCATGAGGGTCATAGATAAGGTGAATAGCTAAAGTCTTTTCCCCAGTGCAGGGGAGTCCAGTACTAGAAGGAATAGGTTTAAGTCGAGAGAGGAAAGAATTTGATGGGGCCTGAGAGACAACCTTTTCACACAGAGGTTGGTGTGTATGTGTAATGAGCTGCCAGGGGAAGTGGTAGAGGCGAGTACAATTACTACATTTCAAGGACGTTTTTACAGGAACGTGGATAGGAAGGATTCAGAGAGGATTGGGCCAAACACAGGCAAATGGGACTAGTTCAGTTTTGGAAACTTGGTCAGTATGGATGAGTAGAGCTGAAGGGCCTGATGCCATGCTGTAAACCTCTATGACTCTATGATGATGTATACATGGGCCACCTTCCCATAGGACCAGTCAACATGGGCCTCCTTCCCACTGGATTGTCCAGTATCTGAGCTGCAAAACCGACATTGTGTCCACCACATATGTCTCTTATTTCAATCTCAATCATATTGTCTGTCTCTGCACAGAAACCCTAATTCCTGCTTGTCCCACCTCCAAAATCTATGATTCCAATGTCCTCTCCCATCTTCCTGGATCCACATTCCATAAATGCCAGCTTGTCTGATATGGAGTGGTCTCTTCCCTGTCTTACCATGTGTTGTTCCAGAATGACCCCCGACCTCACTGCCAGCCAATTGCCTCCATGGCCTCCCTCCTCCCTCACTCTGTGTCCTGCTGCAGACTCACATTCCCTCCCTCCCCCTTCCATCTTCTGTCTCTGGTCTCCTGCCCATTGCTGCTTCCTCCATCCCACT
This sequence comes from Chiloscyllium plagiosum, assembly GCF_037043375.1. NCBI lineage: Eukaryota > Metazoa > Chordata > Chondrichthyes > Orectolobiformes > Hemiscylliidae > Chiloscyllium > Chiloscyllium plagiosum. Next base: position 63,265 of record NW_028270306.1, on the reverse strand, counting down.
ATTGACAGCAGAGCCTTCAAACCCCTACGGCGTGCTCTCTGCCCTTCATCCCTCCCCCTCTCAATGGCTGTGCTATTGAATTTCCTGTTCACTTCCATCACTTTTGGTTCACTGTTGCTTTGCCATTGATTTGCTGACTTATTCTGGTACATCTAGTCTGGCCTGTTCCCTCTTCTGTAAACTGGGTTGTCTGTTTCTCCCAGTCTTTGTGTAAAGGTGAGTCTAAGTGTGTGTAAGCTCTTATACAACACAGGCAGAAGTCACTGAGCCGATTGTGACAGTCACATTAGTCCAATGAGTCCCATTTACCCAGCCCTTCCTGTATAACCCTGCAATTGTTTCCTTTTCAGCTATTTCTCCAAATGCCCTTTTGAAAGTTGCTGTTGAATCCACTTCCACTCACCTTGCAGACAGTCATCATGAACTCGCGAGATAAAAATGTTCCTATCTTCTCTCTTGTTCTTCAGACCCTTTCTGAAATGTGTGCCCTTTGGTTACTGACCCTCCTGCCTGGAGAAACAATTTGTCCTGTATTTACTGCATCCAAACTCTCTAATTGTGAACCCTTCATTGAGTGAGACCTATTTCCAGCACAGGGGGAGAACATTCAGCCTGTCAGATAAATGCTGTCATTTCAAGGAGCAATCCAGTCAGTCCCACCCCCTTCCCTACTCGACCCCCAGAGCCTTGCAGGTTTATTTCCATCAAGGGCCCATCCAATCTGCCATTGCAATCACTGAGTGTCTTCACCTGCCTCACCTGAATTGGCACTAATTTCCAAGTCATTACCAATTGCTGCTAAAAACAAAGTTCTTCCTGACATCCTGTATCTCTTACCGAACAAAATGTAAGGTATTCTCAATGTGAAGATGAGATTTTGTCTCCACACGGACTGTGCGGTGGTCACTCTTACTGATACTGTCATGGACAGATACACCAGCAGCAGGCAGATTGGCGAGGGTGATAGTGAGTATGTTTTTCCCTCTTGTTGGTTCCCTCACCACCTGCCCCATGTCCAGTCGAGCAGCTGAATCAGGTGGAACTTGACCAGCTTGCTCAGTAGTGATGCTTCTGAGCAGCTCTTGATGGTGGACTTTGAAGTCCCTTACTCAGGGTATATCCTGCATCCTTCCCACCCTCAGTGCTCCCTCCAAGTGTTGTTCAATATGGAGGAGGACTGACTGCTTAGTTGAGGTTGGAGGGGAGGGCGGTGCTCTGTGGTAATCAGCAGGAGGTTTCCTTCCCCATGTTTGACCTGCTGTCATGTGGCTTCATGGGTTCCATAGTTAATGGTGAGGTCTCCCAGGGCAACTCCCTTCCGACTGTACACACCACTGTGTTGCCTCCCCTGCTTGGTCTACCCGCCAGTTAAAAACTGAATGAGGGAAAAATTCTGTGCAGGTTTCACAGCTTGGAGACAGAGCTGCTGCTGGATTCTGTTTCTGATCTCCAAGTGCAGGCGTGTGTGTCTGTGAGAGAATGACTGATACTTTTTCCATCACTGAGCTGTTTCTGCAAAACAAATCCCAGAACCAGCCTCCTGTGCTGTCAGATTCCAGGGAGTGCAGACAGTTCACAGTTTTCTCCCGTCTCAGTAACAAACGTCCAGCTGCTCCGAGCTCCTTCTTTCACTTCCTCTCTTGGTGAAGTTTCAACCTTGCGATCTGACAGTCTTTGCAGTTATTTTTTACACTGGGGCTTTCTGCTGTGGTCAGAATCTCTAATAATAAGTGTCCAATCAGTGACAATCACAGCAGCTAAGAGCAGTCAGGGCTGAGGAGCCAGGCTCACTGTGAAACACGTTGGGAAGATCAAAACCATCCTCCTCAGATTCTGGTATAAACTCCAGCCCTCTCTCTGAGCACTGTCTGCTGCTCAAACAGACTCGTTACATCCTTGGCCACATCTATGTAAATGATCTGAACTCCATATCGAAAATCTCAGCCATGTCTGGGTCTCCAAACATGACCATTCCAATGCTGTACTTGCACTCATCACAGTCACAGCCCTCCATAATCTTGAGCTCATTCCAAATTCTGCTGCCCATATCCCAACTTGCACCAAGTCCCATTCCACCAACCCCCTGCACCCCATGTTTACATTGGCTCCTGGCCCAGAAACACTTCAATTTTCAAATTCTTATCCTTGTTCTCAACTCTCTCCCTGTCCTCCACCTTCCCTATCTCTGTGACCTCCTCCAAGCTGCCTCACTCAGTGTCGTTAGCAATCTTGGATATATGGCTCTCTAATCCTTTATGCACATCATTGAGAAACATCGTGCATAGCTGAGCACAGATCCCTGGGGACACCACTATTCACATCTTGCTCATTAGAGGACACACACATTTTCCGTCCTCTCTGACTCCTACCTCCAAACTAATTCTTGACATAAGACAAATACTTTTCATGGGAGAAAGCAGAGGTTAATGGTGGAAATTGCTTGTCAGACTGGACGCCTGAGTCCAGTGGAGTGCCTGAGGGCTAGGTGCTGGGCCCATTACTGTTGGTTATGTGTATCAATGATTTGGATGAAAATCTGTAAGGCATGATTAGTAAGTTTGCAGAAGACATTACAAAAGGTGGTATCATAGAAATTATCAGATATTGCGGCAGGACCTTGATAAGCGGGGGAAGTGGGAAGAGAAATGAAAATTAAATTTATGTAGATTAGTGTGAGGTCTTGAATTTTAGAAAATTAAATCAAGGTCGGGGTTTCATTGTGTCGGGCTTAAGGAGTGTAGTGGAACAGTGGGATCTTGCAGTTCAGGTACACGGTTTTCTGAAAGTTGAGTTACAATTAAACAGGGCAGTGAAGAAGGCTTTTGGTGCTCTGGCCATTATCAGTCGGGGCACTGGGTACGGGAGTTGAGAAGTCTGAGTTTTTGGGAAAGGTTGGACAAGCTTGGACATTTTTCTAAGAGTGGAGGAGACTGAAGGGGAATCCTTTAGAAGTGTATAAGACCATGAGAGACATGGATAGGGTGAATGCACCCAGTCTTTTTCCCAGGGTTGGGGAATTAAGAGCGATAGGGCAACAGTTTAAGGTCAGAGGGGAAAGAGAAAAAGGGAACCTGAGTGGCTACATTTTTACACAGAGGGTGGTACACATATGGAGTGAGCTGCTAGTCGAAGTGATTGAGGCGGGTTCATTAACAACATTTAAAAGGCATTTGGACAAATACATAGGTAAACTTTTGAAGGATATGGGCCAAGTGAAGGGAAACAGGTTTAGTGTGGATGGGCATTTTGGTCAGCACGGTCCAGTTTGGGCCAAAGGGCCTGTCTCTGTGCTGTAGGACTCTATAATTCCATATGTTTCCATGTTTATGAACAGTCTCTCAAACATAGAAACAAAGGAACTAGGAGCAGGAGGAGGCCATTCAGCCCTTCGAATGGGCTCTGCTATTCAATATGACCATGGCTGATCATCCAACTTAATCCCCTGTTCCCACTTTCTCCCCATAACCTTTAGTCCCTTTAGTCCTAAGAACAATACCTATCTCCTTCATGAAACTATTTAATGTTTTGGTCTCAACTGCTTTCTGTGACAGAATATTCCACTAGCTCCCCAGGCTCTGGCTAAAGAAATGTCTCCTCATCTCAGTCTGAAATGCCCTTTCCCTTTTCTGTAAACTGTAATTCCTGGTTCTGGATTCCCCAGTCATCAGGAACATCCTTCCTGTGTTTTTCCGGTCTTGTCCTGTTAGTACTTTACAGGTTTCAAAGTGATTCCTCTCAATCTTCTAACCTCCAGTGAATATAATCCTAACCAATCCAGTTTCTCCGCAGATCTAAGTGCTGTCATCCCCGGAATCAGTCTGGTAAACCTTCGCTGCTGTCCCCCCACAGCCAAAACATCCTTCCTCAGATAAGGCAACCAAAACTGCACACAATACAATCATAAAATCACACAGTATAGAAGAGGCCCTTCAGCCCATTAACTGTGTACCAGCCAAACTACACTAAACCTACACCAGTCCCACTTTCCAACATGAGGCCCATAGTTTGAATGTTATGACATTTCAACTGCTCATCCAAGTACTTTTTAAAGTTTGTGAGGCTTCCCAATTCAACTACACTCCCAGGCTCTGCATTCCAGACCCACACCGCCCTCTGGATGAAAAACATCTTGAAACCTCCTATCTTTCACACTGAATGTGAGCCAACTTGTTATTGACCCTCCCAAGAAGGAGGACAGCTGCTTTCTCTCCACCCTGTCCATTCCCCTCATAACCTTATACACCTCTATTAGGTCCCCCCTCCACCTTCTCTGCTCTGAGCTGATCCAATTTCTCTTCATCACTGAAAGGTTCCATCGCACACAACATCCTGGTGATTCCCCTCTGTACCACATCCAGTGCAATCACATCCTTCCTACAGTGTGGTGACCTGAACAGCACACAGTACTTCAGCTGTGGCCTAACCAATGTTCTGCTTAACTGCAACATATCCTCCTGCTTTTATAACCAATACCTGAAATGACAAAGGCAAGTGTCCCATATGCCTTCATAACCGCTCTGTTAACCTGTTTTGCCACATTCAGGAATCAGCTGACAAGTACACAAAGATCGCTCTGTTCATCTGAGCTTCCTCAGTTCAAAGAACAAAGAACAAAGAAAATTACAGCATAGCAACAGGCCCTTCGGTCCTCCAAGCCTGCACCAATCCAGATCCTCTATCTAAACCTGTCACCTATTTCCCAAGGATCTGTATCCCTTTGTTCCCTGCGCATTCATGTATCTGCCCTGGTACATCTTCAATGAGGTTGTCATGCCTATCTATATCATCTCCACTGGCAACATATTCCAGGCACCCACCACCCTCTGCGTAATCAACTTTCCATGCACATCTCCCTTAAATGTTTCCCCTCTCACCTTGAACTCATGACCCCTGGTCATTGAGTCCCGCATCCCGGGGAAAAGCTTCTTGCTATCCACCCTGTCTACACCTCTCACGGTTTTGTCGACCTCAATCTGGCCCCCACTCAACCTTCATCTTTCCAATGAAAATAATCCTAATCTACTAAACCTCTCTTTATAACTAATGCCCTCCATACCTCAATTCTGATGAACCTCCTTTGCATACTCTCCCAAGTATCCACAATCTTCTGATAATGTGGTGACCAGGATTCTACACAGTTTTCCAAATGTGGCTGAACCAAAGTCCAATACAATTTTAACATGACCTGCCAACTCTTGTACTCAGTACCCTGTCCGATGAAGGAAAGCATGCCATCTACCTTTTTAACCACTCTATTGACTTGCATTGCCACCTTCAGGGAACAATGGACCTGAACACCCAGACCTCTCTGTACATCAATTTTCCCCAGGGCTTTCCATTTACCATATAGTTCACTCTGGAATTGCATTTTCCAAAATTCATCACCTCACATTTGACCAGATTGAACTCCATCTGTCTGTTTCTCTGCCCAATTCTCCAATCTATCTATGTTCTGCTGTATTCTCTGACAAACCCCTCCACTACCTGCTATTTCACCAATCTTAGTATCATCTGCAAACTTAATAATCAGTCAACCTATGCTTTCCTCCAGATCATTTGTGCATGTTACAAATAAGAGTGGTCCCAGCACAGATCCCTGTGGAACACCACTGGTCACAGTTCTCCATTTTGAGCAACTCCCTTCCACTATTACTCTCTGTCTCCTGTTGCCCAGCCTGTTCTCTATCCATGTAGCTAGAACACCCTGGACCCCATGTGACTTCAATTTTTTCATCAGGCTACCATGGGGAACCTGATAAAACACCTTACTGAAGTCCATGTATATGACATCCACAGCCCTTCCCTCATCAATCAGTTTTGTCATTTCTTCAAAGAATTTTATTGAGTTGCTGAGACATGACATTACCTGCACAAAATCATACTGCCTATCACTGATAAGTCTATTTTCATCCAAATGTACATTTATCCTATCCCTCAGTATCTTCTCCAGCAGCTTCCCTACCACTGACATCAGGCTCACTGGTCTATAATTACCTGGATTATCCTGGCTACCCTTCTTAAACAAGGGGACAATATAAGGAATTCTCCAGTTCTCTGGGACCTCACCCGTGTTCAAGTTTGCGACAAGGCCCCAGCTATTTCCTCTCTCATTTCCCTCAGTAAATTGGGATAGCTCCCATCTGGGCCTGAGGACTTGTCCACCTTAATGCCTTTTTGAATACCCCAAAATTCCTCCCTCCCTGTGCTGACTTGACCGAGAGTAATCAAACATCAATCCCTAACCACAACATTCATCATTTCCCTCTCCTCGGTGAATACCGATGTAAAGCACTCATTAAGAATCTCACCCATTTTCTCTGACTTCACGCATAACTTTCCTCCTTTGTCCTTGAGTGGGCCAACCCTTTCTCTCGTCACCACCTTACTCCTCATATACAAATAAAAGCCTTTGGGATTTTCTTTAACCCTGTTTGGTAATGATATTTCATGACCCCTTTTAGCCCTTTGGATTTTCCATTTCAGATTGGTCCTACTTTCCTGATAGTTTTCCAAAGATTCATCTGTTTTCAGCCACCAAGACCTTATGTGTGCATCCTTTTTCCACTTAGCCAGTCTCACAATTTCACATGTTATCCAGGGTTCCCTAATCTTGCCATTTCAATCCCTCATTTTCACAGGAACATGTCTGTCCTGCACTCTCATCAACCTCTTTTTAAAAGCCTCCCACATATCAAATGTGGATTTACCTCAGACTGCGGCTCCCAACCTACATTGCCCATCGCCTGCTGAATTTTGCTATAGTTGGCCTTCCCCCAGCTTAGCCCTCTTCCTTTAGGACCACTCTTGTCTTTGTCCATGAGCATTCTAAAACTTACGGAATTGTGATCACTGTTCCCAAGGTAATCGCCTACTGAAACTTTAACCACCTGGCCAGGCTCATTCCCCAACACCAGGTCCAGTATGGCCCCTTCCTGAGTTGGACTATTTACATACGGCTCTGTAAAACTCTCCTGGATGCTCCCTACAAATTTTGCTCCATCTAAACCGACTAACTCCCAGTGAATCCCACTCAATGTTGAGAAAGGTAAATTCTCCCATCACCACCACCCTGTTGAACCTACATCTTTCCTTAATCTGTTTACATATTTGTACCGCTATCCCACGCTTCGCTGTTGGGAGCCCCAACATTGTTATCACATCCTTCCTATTTCTTAGCTCTGCCCATATTGTCTCACTGCTCGAGTCCTCCATAGTGCCCTCCTTCAGTACAGCTGTGACCAGTAATGTAACTCTCTGACCAGTAATGTAACTCCTCCACCCCTTTTACATCCCTCTCTATCCCACCTGAAGCATCTATATCCTGGGATATTTAGTTGCCAATCTTGCCCTTCCCTCAACCAAGTCTCAGTCATAGCAATAACATCATACTCCCAGATACTAATCCAAGTCCTAAATTCCTCTGCCTTACCTACTACACTTCTTGCATTAAAACAAATGCACCTCAGACCACCTGTTCCTTTGCGTTCCTCGTCTGCTCCCTGCCTCTTCTTCCTCTTAATCACACTGACTTCATTATCTAGTTCCTTACAGGCTTTAATTACTACCTCCTTACTGCTCACTAACCTCCTCATTTTGTTCCCATTCCCCTGACAGATGTGAAAGACAGCATAAGGATTTGTTGGATCAAAGGCAAAGTACCAATTTCTAATTAGAGTGACAATCATGATGCTAGCCAACTATTCCCATCCCAACTGCTGGTATTATTGGACAACACAGATCTCAGACTGCAACATAAACAGAAACTGCTGAAGAAATGCAGTTGGTCTGCAGCATCTATGGACATAAGCGCACAATGCTGATGATTTAGATTTAGTAATAAGACCTCCTTACACAATCCAAATTAAGATAAAATAAAACATACTGACAGAAAACACAAATTCAAAAGATTTCAAAACACACAGCAAAATAAAATCCTTTCTGTTTGAATGTTATTGATTTATAGTTCTCAAATAACGGAGCAAAGGGGTTCTTTTCTCTATCGCACCTTTAGGTTTAACTTAACTGTAGTTTTCATTTCATTGTCTTGAAAGTTTGATTGCCTTTTCCTTGATTAATACTTCGCTGGCCACAGGTGAAGTGCCAGACTGAAGGATTGTCAATGTGGTTCCTTTGTTCAAGAAGAACAGCAGGGATAGGCCAGGCAATTCCAGACCGGTTAGTCTGATGTCAGTGTGAGGGAAATTATTTGAAAAAATCCTGAAGTACAGGATTAACCAATACTTGGAGAGGTAGGGATGCCAGTATTGATTTGATTGACCAAGGCCCCATATGGAAGGCTGGTCCAGATGGTAAGAGCCCATGGGATCAAAGGCAAGTTGGCAAATTGGATCCAAACATGGCTTCCAAAAATGAGGCAATGAGTGATGGTGGAGGGTTGTATTGTGATTGGAAGTCTGTGACCAGCGGTGCATTACAGGGATTGGGGCTTGGACCCTTTCTGTTTGTAACAAATTGGATGTGATTGTATAATTAGAAAGTTTTCAGATGCCACATAAACTGGTGGTGTTTTTGATATTGATTTGATTTTTATTTTAGTTTATTGTCACGTGTACTCACATACAAACGTATAGGATTACAGTGAATGGTATGTCATGTCGCCTCACAAGGTGCCATCTTTGGTCCAAGGACCGAGGTACAGAATCTCAAGAGCAAGTTAGAAAGAAAGATTAAAGTTAAAAGTTACACGTTACAGACCTTTTTAGTTTCAAGAAGAAAATAAAAAAATAAATCTGCAAGTTCAAACATTACAGTATTTCTGAAGCGCTGAGCTACCTTGGGATCATTTACTTTGAGTCATCACCTCGAGAGCGGAAGTCCACGCTGAGGCCGTGCTGGGCCGAGAGACCACCATATGCAGCAAAAGACCACCTTGTGGGCCTAGAGACAACCAAACTGGGCCACTGAGAGATCACCACACTCAGCCGAGAGTCAATCACGCTGGTCTCAGAGACCAGTATGCTGGGCCAAGAGGTCACCACATTGAACTGAGAGACCATCATGTCTGACCAAGAGTCTGACTCACCAGGCTGGGAAGTCGCCCTGCCAGGCTAGGACACTGCCACACCAAGCCAATAGGTCACATCAGTGGGTCTGCACTGGGTCGGATGCCAGGCATCTGAGCTGGGAGTCTGTGGCTGGGAGAGAAAAGAGAGAAGGACAAAAGAAAAACACAAAAGAAAAGAAAAAATGGTGGAATAGAAAGAAGAAAAGGAAACAGGCAGAGCAGATGAACTCGGTCTGAAGTGTCCTACTCTGCTGCCATCTTGGATCACCGGGTTTCAGGCTACAGTCTGATATTGATCAGCTGGTAATTGGGCAGAGCAATGGCAGATGGAATTTAATCCTGATAAGTGTAAGATGATCTGATTTGGGAGGTCTAATAAGGGAAGGATATACACAATGAAAGGTATATGCCTTGGGTGTCCTTGTACATGGATCACAGAAGGTTGGTCTGCAGGTACAACAAGGAATTAGGAAGGCAAATGGAATTTTGTCCTTCATTGCTAAAGGGATTGAGTTTAAAAAGCAGGGAGGTTATGTTGCAGCTGTACAAGGTGCGAAGAGGCCACACCTGGAGTACTGCGTGCAGTTTTGGTGTCCTTATTTGAGAAAGGATGTACTGGCACACAAAGGGGTGCAGAGGAGGTTCACTAGGTTGATTCCGGAGTTGAGAGGGTTGCCTTATGAGGGGAGACTGAGTAGACTGGGATATATTCATTGGAACGTAGAAGAATGAGGGGGGTGGGGGATCTTACAGAAACATATAAAATAATGAAGAGAATAGATAAGACATAGGACGTTTCCACTGGTAGGTGAAACTAAAACAAGAGGGCAGAGCCTCAAAATTAGGGGGAGCAGTTTTAGGACCAAATTGAGAAGGAACATCTTCACCCACAGGATCATAAATCTCTGGAATTCCTTGCCCAATGAAGAAGTCGATGCCACTTCAGTAAACGTTTTCAAAGCTAAGATTTTTTTTTGAACAGTAAAGGAATTAAGAGATACAGTGAGAGCGTGGGTAAGGGGAGCTGAGTCCATGAAAAGATGAGCCATGATCTTATTGAATGGCGGAGCAGGCTTGAAGGGCCAGAAGGCCGACTCCTGCTCCTAGTTCTTATGTTCTTATGTTCCTTGGGAGTACTGAGGAACAAAGGGACCTTGGTGTACAACTCCATCGATCCCGGGAGGTATCAGCACAGCTAGACAGGGTGGTGAAGAAGGCACATGGGATGCTTGCCATCATTAGCCAGGGTGTAGAATATAGGAGCAAGGAAGTCTTGTTGTTACTTTACAGAGCATTGGTTAGGTCATATCTGAAATAATGTGTACAGTTCTGGTCATGACACAGTCAGAAGGATGTGATTGGATTGGAAGGGTGTAGCGGAGATTTACCAGGATGTTCTTGGGATTGAAAGTCTTTCCTATGAGGAAAGACTGGTTAGACTGGGTTTGTTTTCTCTGGAGCAGAGGAAGCATGGGGGCAGTCTGAAGAAGGGATACAAAATGTTGAGACACATAGACAAAGTCAATCGTGATCATCTTTTCCCCATGGCAGGCATGTCTAAGATCAGAGGGAATAAGCTTAAGGTGAAGAAAATATGTTTTAGAGGGGATTTGATGAAGCTTTTTTTTTCTCTCAGAGGGTGGTAGAAATATGAAATGTGCTGCCTGAGATGGTGGTGGAAGCAGGTCCTCTAAAAAACATCCAGACGTGCACATAAAATGCCAGGGCATGGAAGGCTATAGACCAAGTGCAAGTAAATGGGATTAGTGCAGTTTGATGTTTACTGATCGGCGTCGACATGGTGGGCAGAAGGGCCTGTTTGTTTGCTGTATGACTCTATAACTATGAAGAGAAGGAGGTGGAAACATTTTTCATGTTTATTGAGAAGATAGTTAAACAAGTGAGGTAGAGAAAAACAACAGAACTTGCCCATGCAAATATGAACTTGGGAAGCACACGAGGTTACTACATCCCTGTCAGAGGAACGTTCTCAGGATCACAACGATGTGAAACGGTGAAAAGTGCAGATGAGTTGGTCTCGGAAACATACAGACAGAGGTTTCAGAACTTACAGAAACAGCCTCCACAAAACAACTGAGAATACTTACAATGCTCTCAGAGAAATTATTCTCTGAGAAGAATTCAAAACTTCCTTCCCTTCATGAATCGGAATTCATGTAGAAGACTGAAGGGGAACGACAGTAAGACAAGCAGCTAGAATGGCTAATGATTATAGACTTCAATAAAGCCAAAACCCTGCAGATGCTGGAATCCAAAGTAGACAAACAGGAGGCTGGAAGAGCACAACAAGCCAAGCAGCATCAGGAGGTGGAGAAGTCACCTGATGAGAGACTGCTCCAGAAACCTTATTCCCATCAGGCCCAGAAATGGGAATAAAATAAAAATTGAGAGAGTGTGAGGAAGGCAGGTAGCCAGGGGAGAGAATGGACAGTAGGGAACAGCCCGAGAACTCCTCCACAGATTTAGAAGGAAATTGCTGAGGGTGGAAGTGATGCTCAGAAGCTGAAATGTTTCTCTGGGAATAAGGTGGGCCATGTGTGTTTGGAATGTTGGAAGTTCTGAGGTAGATCCATGGGACTTACAGGAGTTAGTAAAAATAAATCAGAAAAGGGAACACAAACAGATAATCCCACGGAGCAGGTTGTAGCTGTAACTATAACAAAAAGGCTGGAGGTGAATTCTGTCATTAGTAAAGGAAGTTGGAAGGTGGATGAGAGGTGGACAGGACTTTTATCAAAAGGAACGGTGACCACTTTTTCTTCAGCTAAACCCAGAACCAAACTGAGAGATACAGGGACAACACAATCATTTTTACTGGAGAAAGAATTGATTTTCCCTCCAGAGAGCTCGATGGGAGCTAAGGTATTAATCAATGGGATTGGTGGAGAATATATTCCACTTCAATTGTATAAAGTGCAACTGGAATGTGATTTGTTATCAGGAGAAGTAATTGTCAGAGTGGGGAAAACATTCCCTGTTGAGGGAGTCGATTTCCTTCTGGGGAATGATTTGTCAGGACTAAAGGCAGTAACTTCCCCGATAATTACAGAATGTCCAAAGGAGGTCCAAGAAACAGAACAATGACAGGGACAGGTTCCTGGTCTCTCTCCTTCGTGTGAGGTAACCAGGGCAATGGTTAAACAAAATCCATCAATAAGGGTTGATGTGAGACCACAGCAAGTGAAAGGATCGCTGAAACTTTCCGAAAGAGTGAATATAATCCAGGTGGAGTGTTTGGTATGATGTCCCTAATTACAGCAGATCCAAAAAGCAGATCCTGAATGAAATAAATGAGCACAGTCAGCTCATACTGAGGTCGAGGCTGGAGGGGTTCCAGAGTGTTATTATCTTCAGAATGGAGCGCTGATGAGGAAGTGGAGACTCCCCCCCACCATAGACCCCCAGATGAAGAATGGTTGGTTAGACATTGGCTAGTGGTCCCACCCAGCTATCATAGGAAGATATTGTGAGGAGTACATCAGATTCCCATGACAGGACCATGGGGATTTGGAAAACACAGGCGTCCAGAATCACGTGTATTGAGCCAAAAGTATGTAAAGATGTGGTTCAGTTTTATAAAACGTGTCATACTTGACCTCATCCTTAGAAATCTGTCAGTTACAGATGCATTTGCCCATGACAGTATCAATAAGAGTGACCACCACATAATCCTTGCGAAGATCAACTCCTGCATTCACACTGAGAATAATCTCTATTGTTTTGTGTGGCACTATCACCGTGCTAACTGGGATAGACTTACAACCGATCTCTCAACTCATGACTGGGCATCCATGAGGCACTGTGGGCCATCAACAGCAGCAGAATTCTGCTCCAGCACTATCTGAAACTCCATGGCCCAGTGTATCCCCCACTCAACCATTACCATCTAAGCAGGGGATCAACCCTGGTTCAATGGAGAATTGAGGAGGGCATGCCTGGAGCAGCACCAGCCATATGTCAAGATGAGGTGTCAACCTGGTGAAGCCACCAAGCAAGACTCCTTGCAGGCCAAACAGCATAAGCAGAAAGTGATAGACAGAATGAAACAATCCCACAACCAATGGATCAGGTCTAAGCATTGCAGTCCTGTCACATCCAGTTGTGAGTGGATCTCACTGGAGAAGGAGTCTCCACAAATATCCCCATCCTCAATGATGGAAAAGCCCAGCACTACAGTACAAAAGATAAGACTGAATCTTTCGCAGTAATCTTCAACCAGAAGTGCCGAGTGGATATCTATCTTGGCCTCCTCCAGTGGTTGTTGTGGTTCTGTTCGCCGAGCTGGAAGTTTTTGTTGCAAACGTTTCGGCCCTGGCTAGGCGACATCATCAGTGCTTGGGAGCCTCCTGCGAAGCGCTTCTTTGATGTTTCCTCCGGTGTTTATAGTGGTCTGTCCTTGCCGCTTCCGGTTGTCAGTTTCAGCTGTCCACTGTAGTGGTTGGTATATTGGGTCCAGGTCGATGTGTTTGTTGATGGAGTTTGTGGATGAATGCCATGCCTCTAGGAATTCCCTGGCTGTTCTCTGTCTGGCTTGCCCTATGATAGTAGTGTTGTCCCAGTCGAATTCATGTTGCTTGTTGTCTGCGTGTGTGGCTACTAAGGATAGCTGGTCATGTCGTTTCGTGGCTAGTTGATGTTCATGTATGCGGATTGTTAGCTGTCTTCCTGTTTGTCCTATATAGTGTTTAGTGCAGTCCTTGCATGGTATTTTGTACACTACATTCGTCTTGCTCATGTTGGGTATCGGGTCCTTCGTTCTGGTGAGTTGTTGTCTGAGCGTGGCTGTTGGTTTGTGTGCCATTATGAGTCCTAGGGGTCGCAGTAGTCTGACAGTCAGTTCCGAGATGCTCCTGATGTATCCTCCAGTGGTGCCCAGCATTACAGATACCAGTCTTCAAGGTGGTAAAAACAATGACTGCAGATGCTGGAAACCAGATTCTGGATTAGTGGTGCTGGAAGAGCACAGCAGTTCAGGCAGCATCCGAGGAGCAGTAAAAGCCCTTCATCAGGAATATAGACAGAGAGCCTGAAGCGTGGAGAGATAAGCTAGAGGAGGGTGGGGGTGGGGAGAAAGGAGCATAGACTACAAGAGATGAGTGGGGGAGGGGATATATCATTTATTGTATCCGTTGCTCCCGATGCGGTCTCCTCTGCATTGGGGAGACTGGACGCCTCCTAGCAGAGCGCTTTAGGGAACATCTCCGGGATACTGGCAGCAATCAACCCCACCGCCCTGTGGCCCAACATTTCAACTCTCCCTCCCAATCTGCCGAGGACATGGAGGTCCTGGGCCTCCTTCACCGCCGCTCCCTCACCACCAGACGCCTGGAGGAAGAACGCCTCATCTTCTGCTTCAGAACACTTCAACCCCAGGGTATCAATGTGGACTTCAACAGTTTCCTCATTTCCCCTTCCCCCACCTCACCCCAGTTCCAAACTTTCAGCTCACCACTGTCCCCATGACTTGTCCTGACTTGTCCTACCTGCCTATCTTCTTTTCCACCTATCCACTCCACACCACCCCACCCCCGACCTATCACCTTCATCCCCTCCCCCACTCATCTATTGTACTCTATGCTACTTTCTCCCCACCCCCACCCTCCTCCAGCTTATCTCTCCACGCTTCAGGCCCTCTGCCTTTATTCCTGATGAAGGGCTTTTGCCCAAAATGTCGATTTTACTGCTCCTCGGATGCTGCCTGAACTGCTGTGCTCTTCCAGCACCACTAATCCAGATACCAGTCTTCAGCCAATTCGATTCACTCCACATGATGTCAAGAAATGGTTGGAGCCCCGAACAAAACTGGAATCAATGGGTATTGGGGGCAAATTCTCCGGTGGTTCGCATCAGCCCTGACACATAGGAAGATGATCATGGTTGTTAGAGGTCAGTCATGTCAGCTCCAGGTCATCTCTGGAGGAGCTCCTCAGGGTCGTGTCCTTCAGTTGCTTCATCAATGACCTTCCCTCCATAAAGTCAGAAATGGAAATGTTCGCTGATGATTGCACAATGTTCAGCACCATTTTCGACTCATCAGATATTGAAAAAGTCTGTGTCCAAATGCAATTAGATCTGGACAATATCCAGGCTTGGGCTGACAAGTGGCAAGTAACATTCATGTCACACAAGTGCCAATCTATGACCATCACCAATAAGAGACAATCTAACCAACGCCCCTTGACATTCAGTGGTGTGACCATCACTGAATCCCCTACTATCAACATCCTGGGAGTTACCATTGATCAGAAACTCAACTGGACTCACCAAATATACACTGTGGTTATAAAAGCAGGTCAGAGGCTAAGAATACTGCGGCAAGTACCTCACCTCCTGACTCCTGAAAGCCTGTCCACAATCTACAAGGCACAAGTTGGGCATGTGATGGAATACTCTCCACATACCTGGATGTGTGCAGCCCCCAATATCACCCAAGAAGCTTAACACCATCCAGGACAAAGCAGCCCACTTGATTGGCACTGCATCCACATGCAACCATGCCGTCTGCCACCAACGCTCAGTAGCAGCAGTGTATACCATCGACAAGATGCACTACAGAAATTTGCCAAACATCCTCAGACAGCACCTTCAAGACACACGACTAGTTCCATCTAGAAGGACAAAGGTAGCCGATATATTTTCAAATTCCAAGCACCACTTTCAAGTTCCTCTCCAAACCACTCACCATCTTGACTTGGAATATATTGCTTTCCTTCACTGTTGCTGGCTCCGAATCCTGGAATTCCCTCCATAATGGCATTGACGGTCAGCCCACAGCAGGTGGACTGCAGCAGTTCAAGAAGGCAGCTCCCCACACCTTCTCAAGGAGCAACTAGGAATGAGCAATAAACGCTGGCCATCCAGCGCTGCCCACATTCCACAAAATGAATAAATAAAAATAACTTGTCAAGTTGTAGGTAAACACGTGATGAAAGCAGGATCCTTAATTCCTCTCCCAGTTTTTGAGAAACCATTCAGTTGTGTACAGGTGTGTCAAGCAGTGAGGGAGCAGAGAGGGATGAGAAAAACTGTGAGAGCCAAAGAGAATTGGACAATTCCCAAAGTGAACTTTCTCCTGTGAGGTGAACAAACTCAAAGACATTAGAGAATTCAGACACTGTATTTTTGTATCTGGAGAAAGATTAACAGAGGGACAGATGGAGATTGCTCAGAGAATACAAAGAAGTTTGTATGAGGAGTGGTTGAGGCCTGCACTCGTTCTGTACTCGATGGAGTTTAGAAGGATGAGGGAGAATCTCAGTGAAACATACAGTATACTGAGAGGCCTGAATAGAGGAGACATGGAGAAGATGATTCCACTTGGCAGAGAGATTGGGACCTGAGGGCACAGCCTCAGAAGGGGCCATCCTTTGGAAGTGAGATGAGGAGGAGATTTTCATCCAGAGAGTGGTAAATCTGTGGATTAATCATCGCCGCATAATGCTGTGGAGGCCAGGTCCTTGAGTGTATTTAAGACAGAGATAGATATGTTCTTGATTAGTAAGGGGATCAAAGGTAACGGAGAGAAGGCAGGAGAATGGGATTGACAAACAAATCAACTGTGATGGAATTGCAGAGCAGACTTGATGGGCTGAATGGCCACATTCCGCACTGATACATGGTCTTTAAAAGATACACTTGGATGTTCCACATTAATCAAACATGACGTGGATGTAGGTAATTCAGACCCAATAAAACAAAACCCATTTGGGTTAAACCCAGAGAAACTGACCAAAGTAACAAAGGAAGCTCAATATTTGTTGGAGTATCAATTGTTTGAACTGTCAGAGTAATTGGAGTTCTCCCGTGTAGGATTGAGCAAAATTCCCTATTATTTAAACCCCTGGATTTTTAAAAATCTTTTAAAAATAAAGAGGCAGCTGGGCTGAGCTCGGGGGAAACACAGAGACACGGAGATGGCTGCCTGGAACCATTGTTCTGCCTGAAATTCCAGTTCACACCTCAACCCTTAAAGAGACACCAACCAGACCTCATTCTCCAGACTGAACCTCACTTTTACACCTCGGCCTACTAACACAGATATTTTGGAACCTGTACAGATACTGGACATTCAACACAATCAATATTTATTCACAGGGATATTGGGCATTCATCATCAATCAAGATACATTCACACATACTCTTAACTGTCAGGAAGCCAACTGACCCCAAAGGGAACACCAGAAACACATTGGCCAACACAGATCTGAGGGGAGATAACGGGGCACACAGTCTGTATAACAGACAGCCCTAATCTGAGGGCGAGCCTTTTCAACAACAAGTTTCTGCAGGAACAGCTTCAGCAAGCCCCAACAAGCAGCTTCAGAACCAAGAACCACAGAGGCTGAACAGAGAAGCTGCATCCAGAAACCAAACCAAGAGCATCATCGCAACAAAGGACACCCGAGAGCAGGAACACCAACCAAACGCGATCTGAACAAGAGCTTCCAGAGACAGGCCTGTTCCGATCACATTCCCAGATACTTTCACCCCATCCCTACCCCCATTCCATTTATCTCTCAGCCCCCGGCCCACAGGTCTTATTCCTGATGAAGGGCTTATGCTCGAAACGTTGATTCTCCTGCTCCTCGGATGCTGCCTGACCTGCTGTGCTTTTCCAGCACAGCACTCTCGACCCTGATCTCCAGCATCTGCAGTCCTCACTTTCTCACAGACCTGTCCTGAGCCAAGAGAACCGACAGTGAGAACCTCACCAACAGGACACATTTTAAACCTGTATTTTCCTCGGTGCTGAGCTGAAAATCCTGAGACCCCAAAGTTTCCCTGTGAGCTCGCAGGGAGGGGATGGCGGGTGGTGACAGTGCATTGGGACCCCAAGGGTAGGGAGCCTGATTAAAGTTTGTGTGATTCAAACTGTTTTGCTTCTAATAGTAGAAAGTGATGACTGCAGATGTTGGAGATCAGAGTCGGAAAGTGAGGTGCTGGAAAAGCGCAGCAGGTCAGGCAGCATCCGGGGAGCAGGAGAATCGATGTTTTCGGCAGAAGCCCTTCATCAGGAATGTTGGGAAGAACGACTTGCGGAACATTTCTGGGACACATGCACCAAACAACCCCACCACCCTGTGGCCGGACACTTCAAATCCCCCTCCAACTCTGCCAAGGACATGCAAGTCCTGGGCCTCCTCCACTGCCAACTCCAAGCCATTCGACGTCTGATTGGATTAGATTAGATTCCCTACAATATGGAAACAGGCCCTTCATCCCAACATGTCCATACCAACCCTCCGAAGAGTAACCCACCCAGACTCATTCCCCTACCCTATATTTACCCCTGACTAATGCACATGACACTATGAGCAATTTAGTATCGCCAGTTCAGCTAACCTACGCATTTTGATTAGATTAGGTTCCCTAGAAGTTGGAAACAGGCCCTTCGACCCAACCAGGCACCCAACCCACCCAGACCCATTTCCCTCTGACTGATGTACCTAACACTGCGGGCAATTTAGAATGGCCTATTCACATGACCTGCACATCCTTTGGACTGTGGGAGGAAACCGGAGCACCCGGAGGAAACCCGCACATGGGGAGAACGTGCAACCTCCACACAGACAGTTGTCCAAGGCTGGAATCGAACCTGGGTCCCTCGTGCTGTGAGGCAGCAGTGCTAACCACTGAGCCACCATGTCTGGAGGAAGAATGCCTCATTTTCCACCTTGGGGCCCCCCAACCACACGGCATCAATGTTGTTTTCACCAGTTTTGTTAACTCCCCTCCCCCCACCCACCAATGAATATCCAATCCTCCAACTAGACACCACCTTCTTGAATTTTCCTATCTATCCATCATCCATCCCACCTATCTGCTCCACCATCCCTTCTGAATTATCACTACCACCTCCACCTGCATCTAGCTATCCCCTTCCCAGCTACTTTTCGCCACCCCCTGCCCCACCCTCCTATTTATCTCTCAGCCCCCTTCCACTCCCCCATCCTTCCTGATGAAGAGCTTATGCCTGAATCGTCGATTCTCCTGTCCCTCAGATGCTGCTGTGCTTTTTCAGCGCCACACTTTTCACTCTCGCTTCTAATAGTGTTTAACCAGTGTTTAATTTGTTAGTGCATTTAATTACTGTTCTCTGTATAATGGATCCTGTTAATTTCACTGATTATTACAGTTGCATTTGCTCCTGTATTATACTTACCTTTTGTATTGAATAAACACAGAAATTC
This sequence comes from Chiloscyllium plagiosum, assembly GCF_037043375.1. Lineage (NCBI taxonomy): Eukaryota > Metazoa > Chordata > Chondrichthyes > Orectolobiformes > Hemiscylliidae > Chiloscyllium > Chiloscyllium plagiosum. Next base: position 44,029 of record NW_028270306.1, on the reverse strand, counting down.
TTTTGCCCTGAAACACCCATCTACTGCCTTCTTCATTTGACATTTTTAAATAAATCCAGTGGCAGAACCAGGGATCTGGGGTTGATTCAAACCATCTAAAAATCTGCAAATTACTGATCATAAACTAGACAGGGTACCCTGATTGAACTGTAAGAGTAATTGGAGTTCTCTTGTAGTGTTGATTCTGAAACCAAATGTTTCAATTAGATTCTGTGTAGACAGTTGGGCGGCACGGTGGCCCAGTGGTTAGCACTGCTGCCTCACAGCGCCTGTAGACCCGGGTTCATTTCCCGACTCAGGCGACTGACTGTGTGGAGTTTGCACATTCTCCCCGTGTCTGCGTGGGTTTCCTCCGGGTGCTCCGGTTTCCTCCCACAGTCCAAAGATGTGCGGGTTAGGTGAATTGGCCATGCTAAATTGCCCGTAGTGTTAGGTTAAAGGGGTAAAGTAGGGGTATGGGTGGGTTGCGCTTCGGCGGGTCGGTGTGGACTTGTTGGGCCCAAGGGCCTGTTTCCACACTGTAAGTAATCTAATCTAAAGTTGGAAAGTGAATGGAGTCACAAAGATGGATTTGTACCCTATTCCCAGGACAGGAGATTGCATTGATAGTGTGTCATTCTTATCCAAAATTGATTTGTTAAAAGTACCACTGACAACAAGAGCAAAGGAAATTTCTGCATTTGCTGCATTCTGGATCTTTGTATACAATGGAAAACTCAAATACATTCTCAACATTTTGGGATGACAGGGTATAGACTGACAGCAGAACGGAAGAAAACTCGCTTTATTAGGGAAATGGTTTTGGAAAATTTATGGGATTAAATTCTGATAAATCCACAGGATCCAATAATCTACACCTCAGATTACTTCAGAAAATGCCCAAAACGTTTGGAAACATTGATGTTCAAGATTCTATACATTCTGGAATAATTCCCACTGACTGGAGAGTTGCTCATGTAACATCACTATTTAAAATGGGAGGGAGAGAGAAACTGGACATCTTAGACCAATCAGCCTGAAAATACTCAAGTCTATTATGAAAGATTTAATCACTGCACACGTGAAAGACAGTGACAGGATTAGACAGGGTCAGCATGGTTTGTGGAAAGGGAAATCATGCTTAACAAATTGACTGGAATTGCTTGAGTATGTAAAGAGCAAATTTGACAAGAAGGAGGCAATTGACGTGGTATATTTGGAACGTTTACAAGGTTTTTAATAAGTCCCACAGAAGAGAGCATAAGAAATTAAGATTCCTGGGACTGGGGGCAGTGTACTGACATGGATAGAGAACTGGTTGGCAGGCAGGAAACAAAGAGTAAAAATAAACTGGAATTTTTCTGAAAGGGTACCACGGGCCTGGATCCAGCTATTCACAATATTTGTTCATGGTTTAGATGAAGGAACTTAAGAGTAATATCTCCAAGTTTGCAGATGAGACAAAGCTGGGTGGGAGGGGGAGCTGTGAGGAGGATGCAGAGATACCTCAGTGTGATTTGGAGATGTTGAGTGATGGCAGATGAAATACAATGAAGTTAAATGTGAGGTTACCCGGTTTAGTGGTCAAAAAGTGGAAGGCAGATTATTATCTGAATGGTGATAGATTGGGAATGGGGTGGTGCAATAAGACCTGGGTGTCTGTGTATACCCGTCACTGAAAGTCAGTGTGCAGGTGCAGCAGGCAGTGAAGAAGGTAAATGATACGTTACCTTCATAGTGAGAGGATTTGAGTACAGGTGCAGGGATGTCTTGCTGTAATTGTATGGGGATGTAGTGAGACCACACCTGGAATATTCAAACCAAAAATGGTTCAGTGACAGGAGACAGAAGGTGGAGGCAAGAAGTTATTTGTGTGACTGGGCCCAGTGTGCAGTGGGGTACCACAGGGATCAGTGCTGGGTCCCTAATTGTTCAGGATGTATTGAAACAATGAAGATGAGAATGTGAGAGGTGAGGGGTGGGGGTGAGTGGATGGTGACTGAGTTTGTAGATGACACAAGGTTTGGCAGATGGTTGACAGTGAGGAAGAAGGTCTTAGGTTACAGGTGGATCTAACTGGATTGGTCAGATGGGCAGATAAGAGTCAGATGGAACTTACCCCTGATAAATGTGAGGTGATGAACTTTGGAAGATATAACAGGTGAATAAGGTATTTATGAAGGTAGACAGAACACTTGCCTTTATCATTTCAGGTATAGATGAGAAGAGCAGGGAAGATATGTTGGAGCTATACAGAACTTTGGTTAGGCCACAGCTGGAATACTGTGTGCAGTTCTGGTCACCACGCGATCGGAAGGATGGGATTGTACTGGAGGGGGTGCAGAGGATAGTCAACAGGATGTTGCTTGGGATGAAGCATTTCAGTGATGAAGAGAGGCCGGATAAGCTCGGATTGTTTTCTTTGAAGCAGAGAAGGTGGAAGGGGGACCTGATCGAGGTGTATAAGGGTATGAAGGGAATGGGCAAAATGAATAGAAAGCAGCTTTTCCCCTTACTCAGAGTTGGCACACATTCAATGTGAAAGACAGAAGGTGAAGAGGAGATTTGAAGAGCAGGTTTTCATTCAGAGGGTCGTGGGGGTCTGGTTTGCACTGCCTGGGATGGTAGGTGAGGTGGCAAATCTCTCAACCTTTAAAAACTACTTGGATGAACACTTGAAATTTCGTAACATTTAAAGCTATGGGCCACGTGTTGGAAAGTGGGACTGGTGTAAGTTTAGTGTCGTTTGGCTGGTACACAGTTAATGGGCTGAAGGACCTCTTCTGTACTGTGTAACTTTATGATTCTATTGCCTGCAGTTTTGTTCTCCTTATCTGTGGAAGGATGTTCTGGCTGTGGAGGGAGGGCAGCGAGGGTTTACCAGACTGATTCCTGGGATGACAGCACTTAGATCTGAGGAAAAATTGGATCGGTTAGGATTATATTCACTGGAGTTTAGAGGATTGAGGGGGGGGGGGGGGGTCACATTGAAAACTCAAAAATCCTAACAGGATAAGGCAGGATGTTCCTGATGACTGGGGAGTCCAGAACCAAAGATTACAATTTAAGGATACGGGAAAGGCCATGTAGGGCTGAGATGGAGAGAAATGTTTTCATTCAATGAATGGGAAGCCTGTGGAAGTTTCTGTCACTGAAAGAAATTGAGCTCAAACCGCTGAATGCTTCAAGAAAGGGCATGATATAGTTCTCAGGGTGGAAGGGTTCAAAGGTTACAGGGACAAAGTGGGAACAGGCGATTGTGTTGGATGATCAGTCATTGTCACATTGAATGGCGGAACAAGCTCCAAGGGCTACTCCTGCTCCTAGTTTCACTGTTTGAGAGACTATTCATCAACATGGAAACATATCGATTGAGAAAACACATTTGCCTTGGGTCAGGAATTAGTTTGGAGGCAGGAGACAGAGAGGAAGGATAATGTGCGTGCTCTCCAATGAGCAAGATGTGAATAGTGGTGTCCCCAGGGATCTGTGCTGGGACCTCAGTGTTTCACAATACCTCTCAACGATGTGCATAAAGGATTAGACAGCCATATATGCAAGATTGCTAACCACACTGAATGAGACAGCTAGGAGGAGGTTACAGAGATAGGGAGGGTTGAAGGACAGGTAGACTTTGAGATTAAGGATGAGAATTTGTAAATCGAGATGTTGTTGGACCGGGAGCCAATGTCGGTTAGCGAGGATGATGGGGGATGGGGATGGGACTTGGTGCTAGTTTGGATACGCGCAGCAGAGTTTGGAATGAGCTGAAGTTTACAGAGGGCAGTGGCTGTGATGTGGGCCAGAACAACATTGGATTGATCATGTTTGGAGTCCCAAAGCAAAGAGATTTTCAGTGGGTGATCTTTGTGACATGGAGGATTTGGGGCTCAGATCAGCCTCAAAGATAAGGCCAAGATAGCAAGGAGTCTGATACTAAATAAAAGCTGAAAAAGCTGTGGTTGCTGTAAATGAGAAACAGAAACAGAAATTGCTGGAAAAGCTCAGCAGGTCTGGCACCATCTGTGGAGAGAAAGCAGAGTTAACATTTTGGGTCAAGTGAATCTTTTTTAGAACTGTTCTGTTTTTGTAAAGAGTCTGGTTGAGCAGCAGACAGTGCTCAGCGAGAGGAATGAAGTTTTTAGTGGGATCTGCAAAGGATGGATTTGATCTTCCCAATGAGTTTCCCAGTGAGCCTGGCTCCTCAGTCCTGACTGCTCTTAGCTGCTGTGATTGTCACTGATTGGACATTTATTATTAGAGATTCTGACCACAGCAGAAAGCCCCGGTGTAAAAAATAACTGCAAAGGCTGTCAGATCGCAAAGTTGAAACTTCACCAAGAGAGGAAGTGAAAGAAGGAGCTCGGAGCAGCTGGACGTTTGTCACTGAGATGGGAGAAAACTGAACTGTCTGCACTCCCTGGAATCTGACAGTACATAAGGATATTAAAACTAGGAGCAGGAGTAGGCTATCTGGCCCCTCAAGCCCGCTCCGCCATTCAATAAGGTCATAGCTGATCTTTTCATGGCCTCAGCTCCCCCTACCCGCCCCCTCACCATCACCCTTAATTCTTTTATTGTTCAAAAAATATCCACCTTAGCTTCAAAAACATTTACTGAGGAAACCTCAACAACTCTGCTGGGCAAGGAATTCCATAATTTCACAACCCTCTGGGTGAAGAAATTCCTTCTCAATCCAATCCAAAATCTACTCCCCCGAGCACAGGAAGAGGCCATTCAGCCCATCATGTCTGTGAGTGATCCAATTAATCCCACTGCCCCTCTCTCTCCATGACCCAGCAAATCTTTCCTTTTCAGCTCAATCTCTAGTTGCCTGTTGTAAACCTGGGTCCACAGCAGAGTCTTTTCCCTAACCTGGGCTCAAAATTGGCGTCTTATTCAATCATTGGGAGACAAGCTGCCTGGGCTGGGAAATGGAGCTCAGGACCCTGAACATTCCCTCTCCCCTCCTGAAGGACACTTGATGCTGAGGGATAGTTCCATGGAGCGCTACAATATATACCCTACCATACACACTTCCCCATTCTGTGTGTAAAAGGCTGGAGCTTGCCAGCAGGATATTCAACTGCAGGAGCCATCATCAGTTTGATCAATTTTGACCACATTCACTTTCCAGAATGTTTCAACTCGTTACTTATATAAAATCTGTCCATCTCCTCCTACGTGTGAGGCAGGGAAGGGGCCACTCCATTTCAGACAATTTGGAATTTATGGAACACAGATGGAGTAAGCTGGGAAAGGACATCGGAATCATCGAGTTTGGAGGTGGGATGAGCAGGAATCAGGATTTCTGTGGTCAAGGGGATAATGTAGTGCAGAGGCAAACAATGTTGTAGAGTTTGAAATAAGAGACCTATGTGATGGAGAGGATGCGGGGTTTGAAGCTCCAATACTGGAGGGTCCAGTGGGAAAGAGGCCCATGCTTATTGCTGTTCATTGGACATTCCAGTGGGATGGAGGCCCATGTTTACTGATCTCTGTTGGAGGTTCCAATTGAGTCCCATTGAATTGGAATGTTAGTATTTCTTGCAGCAATTGGAATCTTGGTATTTATTATAAAAGGACAGGATTACAGAAATAAAGAAATATTATTACAATTCTGTGAGGCATTGGTGAGACCACATCTGAAGCATTGTGTCCAATTGTGGTCTCCTTACTTGATGAAGGATATGGTGGCACTGGATGCAGTTCAGAGAATGTTCACCAGACTGATTCCCGGGATGAAAGGGCTGTCGTACAGGAATGGCTGAATAGCTTTGGCTGATACTCACTGGAATGATGATGGGAGATCTGAGTGGCATGATGGGAGATCTGAGTGAGCTATATAAGATGCTAAAGGGGATTGATAGGGCAGGCATGGAACAGATGTTCCCTCTTGTGGGCCAGTCTCGAACAATAGGTCAAAGATATTGAGTGAGAGGAGGTAGGTTCAAAACTGAGATGAGGAGAAACTACAGGTGGCACAGTGCACAGTGGTACAGTGGTGAGCACTGCTGCCTCACAGTGCCAGGGACCCAGGTTTGATTCCACCCTCAGGCAAATATATGGAGTTTGCACATTCTCCCCCTGTCTGCATGGGTTTCACTTGGGGGCTTCGGCTTCCTCGCGTAGTCTAAAGATGTTAAACCTAGGAGGACTGGCCATGCTAAATTACCCATAGTGTCCAGGGATGTGTAGGTTCGGTTCATTAGGCATGGCAAATGTAGGGTTACAGGGAAAGGGTAGGGGGAATGGGTCTGGGTGGAATGCTCTTTCAAGGGTCGTTGTAGACTTGTTGGGCCGAATGGCCTGTTTCCATACTGTAGGGATTCTGTTCTATTGTAACTCCTTCTCTCAGAGTGTTGTGAATCTGTAGAAGTCACTGCCCCCAGAGTGCAGTGAAGGCAGAATCAATCAACAGATTGAAGAAAGAAACAGGTATCTTTCTGATTAAAAGCAGGATAGAGGGCAATAGGGAGCAGTCTGGAAAGTGGAAATGCGGATAAGATCAGCCATGGTCATGTTAATCGGCAAATGGGCTTGAAGGGCTGAATTACCTATTCCTGCTCCTCATTCCGAAGTTCCAATCTTGCTACGGCAATGTGATCCATGTTAACTGGTCTCTACAGGAGGATCCAGTTGCAACAAGTCACATGTTTACTGGTCTCTGTTGGAGGGTCCAGTTTGAAACTGGTCCATATTTACTGGAGAGTTCAATGAAATGGAAGCCTTTCTTTCCTGGTTTCTATTGGAACGTCCAACAGGAATAAGGTCCATGTTTGCACATCTCTGTTGGAGTATTCAGTGGGAAGAAGGCCCATATTTACTCATCTCCATGAGAGAGTTCAGTGGCAAAGAGGCCCATGTTTAATGGTCTGTATTTGATGGACCAGTTGGAATGAATTCCATGTTTCCTGTTCGCTATTGGAGGGTCCCAATGGGTCATGGACACCATGGTAGGTGTGGGCCTCAGTTCCTTTCTGTTGTAATTGTGTGATGGTCCTGGCTTCATCCCAGAACCTGACTGTGAAAGGGGAAGGAGAAGAGAAGGGATTGGACAATGTTGTGGATGGATCAGTGGGTCAGAGCCTGTCTTGTCCCTCCAGCTCACACTGATGGCCTGAGGATCTCCTCTCTCTGCTGGGCTTTCATGGAATGAGGTTTGTATCCAAACCAGTCCCCAGTGAGAATTGACCAACAGCACAGAACTGCCTTTCATTTGACAAGAATCTGTCCATCTTCCTGAGACAGGCTGATGCCTAGTCAATGTGAGAAATGGGGCCTTACTCCAGGAAAAGACATGCTTCTGGGGTGAAGAGTTAACATCCATTAGTGAGGCAGAGCAGAGGGAGATGTACCCTGTATTTAAATGTTGCCAACTGGGACATTCTGAGAAAGAGAGAGGCAGGGAGTGTGTGTGTGTGTGTGTGTGAGAGAGAGAGAGAGAGAGACAGTCAGAGAGATAGAGATAGAAGGACAGGGTGTGAAAGAGAGAAAGGGACAGAGAGAGTCTGAGGCAATGTAAAATGAGTAAAGGGAGAGAGAGAGAGCTAAATAGAGGGAGATAGAGATGGTAAGGTTGAAGAATAGAGAGAGAGAGAGAGATAGGGTATGAGACAGTGTGACTGAGAGAGAAGAATAGAAAGGAGAGAGAAAAAGATAGAGTGAGTATGAGACTAGGGGTAAAGGGAATCGAGTGAGAGAGATAGACAGATGGACAGACAGACAGGTTCTGGTCACCGCATTATGAGAAGGATATGACTGTATTCAAGAGGGTGCAGAGCAGATTTCCCAGGATACTGCCAGGCCTGGAGTGTCTGAGCTTTGAGGAGGGATTGGAAAGGCTGGGATTGTTTCTCTTGGAGCAGTGAAGGTTGAGAGGGAACCTGCTAAAGGGCTATAAGATTTTGAGGGGCAGAGATAGAGTGGACAGGAAGGCAATTTTTCCATAAGTAGAGGAATCAATACCCAGGAGCAGATTGAAGATAACACAGACATACAAAGATAGAAACAGGGAGCAGGAGTAGGGTTAGGGTTAGGGTTAGGGTTAGGGTTTCGCCCTGTGAGGCTGCTCTATCACGCAATATGATCATGGCTGATCCTCTCCCTCAACGCCAAGCTGGGATTAGTATTGTTAGGTCATTGATGACCTGGATAGATTTGTTAAATGCGGTTCATGTCATTGAGCTTCTGATTGAGAGAGGGACAGAAAACACACAGAGAGAAAGAGAGAGAGAGAGAGAGAGAGAGAGAAAGGTTCACATTGTGACATTGAGTGAGAGGGCAAGGCATTTAACTGCTACCCCAGGACTCAGTGTTCCAATGTCCCGGAATAGCGCCTGCTATAGAGATCAATTAGAGAGTGACAGGAGGGAGGGACAGAGACAAAGAGAGAGTGAGAGAATGAAAGACTGAGGGTATGAAGAGAGAACAAGTGAGGAAACAGGTAGGTAGATAAGTGAAGGAGAGCAATGGATGATAAGAGAGAGAGAGAGAGAGAGAGAGATCAACCAACACAAAAGGAAAGGGAGATAAACAGAGTGTCAAACATACATGGAAAAAGGGAAAGATAGAAGTGGTTATATAAATGGGAGAGGACAGAGTCGGAAATGGAAATAGAAAAAGAGGGAGTAAGTCAATGAATGACAGGAACATATACAAGAGAAAGGGGAGAAAGAGAAAAAAGGGAAAAGAGATGGAGGAAGTTTGGAAGGATGAACGAGAGAGAGAGAGAGAGAGAAGAGGAAGTGTGGGGGGCTGACGTGGCTCTCTCTGCCTGATGCCATTTACATACTGAGGAACAACCAGTCAGACTCTCACAGGCTGCAGCTTTATAAAGCAGAGCCCAGTTGTATTTCTTTAGTTCCATTGCTCCCTTTAAGCAGCAAGAGAAAAGTCAGTCAGTTTTACTCACCGTGTGGAGGAGCTCTGTCCATTTGCAGCCTGTGGTCCCATTCCTGCAACATGGAGTGAAATCAGTGAGTAGCCTCCTGCCAGTCTCAGTGTGATGGACACGGGCAGAGTTTGATGTGAACTCTGGCTCCCTGTCCCAGTCTCTGCTCTCACTGACGTCAACAGCAGCAGCAGCACAGTGAGACACCGAGCTCCCACCTCCCCCAACTTTAACTCTGCTCAACCACACAATCACAGAATTGCTACAATGCACAAGGAGGCCATTCCGCCCATCCTGTCTGCACCAGCTCTCTGAATGAGCAATTCACTGAGTGTCATTCTCCTGCCTTCTCCCTGTTACCCTGCACATTGTTCCTTTTCAGATAATAGTCTCATTCCCTTCGGAATGTTCCATTGAAGCTGCCTCCACCACACTCTCAGGCAGTGCATTCCACACCTTAACCACTCACTGGCTGAAAATGTTTTTCTTCATCTCACTTTTGTTTCTTTTACCAATTACTTTCAATCTGTGGTCTCTCCTCTCAATCCTTTCTCAATTGGGAACATTTTCTCCCTGTGTACTCTGTCCAGACCTCTCCTGATGTTGAATTCCTCAAACACATCTCTCAGCCTTCTCTTCTCCAAGGAAGATAGTCCAAATTTCTCTGTTGCATTTTCATAACTGGCATTACTCATCCTTGAAAATTCCACGGTTTCTTTTTTAACATACCTGCAGAATATTCATATCCTTCGTGAAATATTCACCTTATCTATTCCCTGCAGTCCTATTTGTCTGCATGTGGCTAAAATTTCTGTCGACCGTTCCTATCCATGTTATAATCAGACTCGCCTCAACGACTTCCTCTCACAGTTCATTCAATACACACACTGCCCTCTATGTGAAAGAGATGCACCTCAGGTCCCTTTTGAATCTTTCCCCTCTCACCTTAAACCTCTGCCCTCTAGTTTTGGACACGCCTACCCTGGGGAAAAGATCTTGACTAGTCACCTTATCTATGCCCATTATGATTTTATAAACCTTTAAAATGTCACCCCGTAGCTTCTGACCTTCCAAGAAAATAGCCCAGACCTAACCAGCCACTCCTTATACTCAAACCCTCCAGTCTCGGTGACATCCTTGTCATCCTTTTTACACCCTCTCCAGTTTAATGACATCCTTTCAATAGCAGCGTTCCCAGGAATGTGGCCTGACCAACTCCTATACCCAATTCTCTGACTGGCAAATGTAACCAAATGCTTTCCTCACCACCCTGCCTACATGTGACTCCAGTTTCAAGGCACTATACGCCTCCATCCCTTGATCTCCCTCTTTGATAACACTCCCCATTGCCCCATAATTAACTGTATATACCCTGGCCTGGTTTTTGTACCAAAATGCAACACCTCCCTATTATCTCAATATGGAATGTAAATGTACTCTCAAATAGCCTTCATCACTGCCCACTATGCCACCAATTTTGGTGTCATCTGCAAACTCACAAACCATGCCCCCTATAGTCTCATTCAATTTGTTTCCATAAATGACAAACAATGATGAACCCAGAACCAATCCTTTTGCCACATCGCGGTCACAGGCTTCCAGTCTGAACAATAACCTTCTTCCACCACACTGTCTCCAACCATCAAACCAGTTTTTTACCAATTGGCTTGCTCTCCCTGGATTCCATTTGATCTAACCTTACTAACCAGTTGTCCATGTAGGAACTTGTCATAGGCCTTGCTAAAGTCCATGCAGACAATGTCTACCACTCTGCCTTCAGTTATCAACTTGGTCATGTCTTCAAAAAACTCAATCAAATTTGTGACACAATTTCCCACTTACAAAGCCATGTGGATTATCCCTAATCAATCCTTGTCTTTTCAAATGTGTGTAGATCCTATCTTTCAAAATCCCTTCAATAACTTACTCACCACTGGTATCAGACTCACCTTGCACATCTTATTAACTAACAGCACAACATCATTCAAGCTCCAGTCTTCCAGCACATCACCCGTGGCAGTTGATGATACAAACATTTCACCAAGGGGCGTCGCTGTCTCTTCACAAGTTTCCCAGAAAGTGCTGGGATAGACCTGATCCGGTCCTGGGGATTTATCTACTTTAATGAGTTTTAAGAACAGATTACAGCACCTCTTCTTCTGTAATGAGGACTCTTCTCAAGATATCAACATTTATTTCCCAAATTTCTTCACTTCCATGTCTTTCTCAACTGGAAATACTGCGGTAAAATATTAGATTTGTGACTCATCCATATTTTGTTTGAACAAGAAATGGAAATTTCTAAGCGTGAGACATTTGGAGGTGATACACGGGATACGATCCATGGTCCTGACTTTACTCTGAATTGTCCTTTGTCCTTTTCCACTGTCTCCCTAAACCATGTGATACAATGATCACTCTTCTCTAAATGTCCTCTCACTGACACTTGGTCTACTTGAGCCTCCTCATTCCCAAGATCCAGGTCTAGCAGAGCCTCCATTCCCATTGGACTGGAAACATACGGCTGGAGAAAAATCACCTGAGCATACTCTCACAACTCTGGCCCTCTTTGCCCTTCACACTGCTCCTAGCCCGCTCTATATTCTGATAATTAAAGTCCCCCTAATGTTTGCACTTCACTGTAAACTCCTTCCAGGTTTGTTCCTCTCCATCCTTCCCATCAGTTGGTGACCTACAGACTGCACTGAAAAAACTGATTGCAGCTTTTTGTTCCTTATCTTGAACCAAATCGACTCTGTCCTTGACCCCTCTGGGACATACTCTTTCTTGAGCTCTGCACTGATCTCCTTAATCAATCCACACCTCTCACCCTTTCCCCCCTTTCCTATCTTTCCTGAATGCTTTGTATCCAGGAATATTGAACACCCAGTCCTGTCCTCATTTCAGCCTCATCTGTTACAGCAACAACATCAGATTTCCGCTTAGCAATCTGTGTCTGTAACTCCCCAATCTTATTTGTTTCTATAAATGATGAACAATGATGAACCCAGAACCAATCCTTTTGCCACATCGCGGTCACAGGCTTCCTGTCTGAATAATAACATTCTACCACCACTCTCTGTCTCCAACCATCAAATCAATTTTGTACCAATTGGCTGGCTCTCCCTGGATCCCATTTGATCTAACCTTACTAACCAGTTGTCCATGTGTGCAGTCCCATACAGTCAACCGGATTTAGAATTTATTACTCTCTGCCTCACTTTGACCTTGCCCAAGAAGTTACTATTCCTCATTCTCGTGTATCTATCTCCCAGGATTCTGTCTTCCTTGGTGTTCCTCCTTGATATTACCTCCTGGTTCCCTCAGACCTGCCAAATTGGTTTAATCCCTCTCCAACAGCACAAGCAAGTCACACCACAAGAAGCTCAATTCCTGCTCTGTTCAGGAGCAACCCATCCAGTCTATAGAGGTCGCATCTCCCCTGGAATCATTCCCAATGTCCAATATCTCAAACCCTCCCTCCTGGACCATCTTTTCAGCCTCACATTCACCTGTCTTATCCTCTTATTCCTATTCTCACTTGCATTGGTCGCTGCCAATAATCCAGAGATTCCCTACTTTTGAGCTCATGCTGCTAATTTCCTCCCGAGCTCCCTAAATTCTGACTGCAGGACTACATCCCTTTCCTCCCTCTGTCACTGGGACTGATGTGGACCACGACTGCTGCCTGTTCCCCCTCTCCCCTCAGGGTGCTCTACAGCAGCTCAGTGACATCCTTGACCCTGGCACCAGGGAGACAACACACCATCCTGGATTCCCATCTGCAGCTGTCTGCTGCTCCCCATTCCCTCTCTCCCTGCATTCCCTGAAACTGCAGAGTGACAACATCTAGAAACGTGCTCTCCACGGAGCTCTCAGCCTCACGGACACTCCGCACTGACACCAGCTGCTGCTCCAAGCTCCGAAACCTGGAGCTCCAATTGCTGTCACTGATCACACTTCCTGTACTCATGGTATTCCAGGAGCTGGGAAGTATCCTGAAGTTCCCACACGGAACAAGATGAACCTCTCTCCATTCCCTGATTACGTCTTGACAAAGTTCTGATGACAAACAGCTCCAGCAGGGCTCACAATCCAGTGCTTTCAGTGTTCTTGGGTTTTGCAGAGTCTCTTCAAAAATATCAGAATTAGGCCATTCACCCCATCAAGCCTGCTGTGCCATTTGGTCATGGCTGATGTGTTTCTCAAGACCATTGTCTTGCCTTCTTCCCATTATGTTTGATTGCCTTGCCAGTCAAGAACCTATCAATGACCATCCTAAATACACTAATGACTTCACCACCACAGCAACGGGTTATCCTTTAACTCTGCGGCTGTGCCCTCTGGCCCAATTTTCTCTTCCTTGTGGAAACATCTTCTCCACGTCCACTCTATCCAGGCCTCTCAGTATTCTGTTAGTTTCAATGTGATCTCCCCATGTCCTTCTGAACTCCATCAAGTCCACAGCCAGAGTCCTCAACCGCTCCTCATCAGACCAGGCTGTCACTCCCAAGGTCATTCTTATAAACCTCCTCTGGACCTCCTCCAATGCAGGTACAGGTCCCAAAACTGTTCACAATATTCCAAATGCAGTCTGACCAGAGTCTCATACAGCCTCAGCAGGACATACCTGCTCTTATATTCTAACTCAGTTGAAATGAATGATAACATTGCATTTGTCTTCCTAATTGCTAACTGAACCAAAATGTTCACCTTCAGAGTGACCTGAAAGAGGATTTCCAAGTCCCTTTGTACTTGAGAATTCTGAATTTCCCCATTTAGAAAACACTTTGAGCTTCTATTCTTCCAACCAAAGGGCATAACCTCACACTTTTCCACATTGTATTACATCAGCCACTTCTTTGCCCACTCTCTGAGCCTTTCCAAGTCCTTCTGCAGCCTCCCTGCTTCCTCAACTCTGCCTGTCCCTACCCTCATCTTTGTGTCATCAGCAAATTTACTAACAATGCCCTCAGTCCCTTTTCCCAGATCGTTAATATATAATTAATTGTTACATGAATAGCTGAGGTCCAAACACTGCCCCCTGCTGAACTGCATGAGGCACCAGCTGCCATCCTGCAAAAGACCCATTTATTCCCACTCTCTATCCATGACAGTACCGGGCCCCAAACCCCATGGGCTTTTATGTTATTTAGCAGCCTCCTGTGTAGCAACTTGTCAAAGGCCTTCTCGAAATCCAAATAGATCATGTCCATTGGCTCTCCTTTGTCTCACTTGCTCATTAATTCCTATTACTACATCGAATTCCAGCTTCTCTCTCTCGAACTGCAGGGTGAATTCTAACACATTATGGTCACTGCCCCCTCAGGGTTCATTCACCTTCAGCTCCCCAATCAGGGCTGTCTCATTACACATCACCGAATCCGGAATTACCTGTTTCCTAGGGGCTCTACCACAAACTGTTCCAAAAAAGCCTCTCGTAGACATTCCATGAATTCCTTTCCTTGAGATCCATTCCCAACCTGACTGTCCCAGTCCACCTGCATATTGCAGTCTCCATGACTATTGTAATAATTCCTTTCTTACATGCGTTTTCTATCTCCTGATTTATTTTCTGACCCACATCCCGACATGCGAGGAGGTTTGTACATAACTCACATCAGGATCTTTGTTCCTTTGTGGTTTCTTAAGTTGACTCACACAGATTCTATGTATTCTAACATTATATTTCCTCTTGCTGTCGATGTAATTTCAATTCTAACTGACAGAGTAAACCCGCTCCCCAACACCCCAACCTGCCCATCTACAGATCATTAGAAACGTAGAAACATAGAAACTTGCTGCAGGACTAGGCTATTTAGCCCTGAGAGCCTGCACCACCGTTCAATATGATCATGACTGATTATGCAACCTCCGTATCCCATTCCCACTCTCCCCCATATCCCTTGATCCTTTTAGCTGCAAGTGTCACATCCCTCTTGACATATGTCTAACAAACTGGCCCCACGAGCTTTCTGTGGTAGAGAATTCCACAGGTTCACAACATCTGAATAACCTAGCCCGTATTTGTGATCTTTGACCCCGAGTTTTGGATTTCTCTAATATCGGGAACATTCTTCCAGCATCAAGCCTGTCAAATCCCATCAGGATTTTACATGTTTCTGTGAGATTCCCCTCATTCTTCTAAATCCCAGAGAGTACAAGCCCAGTCGATCATATGTCAGTCCTGCTGTCCCAGGAATCAGTCTCATGGACCTTCGCTGGACTCCCTCAATAGCAAGAATGTCCTTCCTCAGATCCTAGGAGATCAAAACTGCACACAATACTCAAGGTGAGGCCTCACCAAGGCCCTGTTTAATTCTGCAAGACATCCTTACTCCAATACACAAATCCTCTCACTGTGAAGGCCAACATACCATTAGCTTTCCTCACTGCCTGCTGCACCTGCATGCCCCCTTTCAGTGACTGTTCCACCATGACATCCAGCTCTCATTGCACCTCACCTTTTCCTAAACTTCCACCATTCATTAATAATCTGACTTCCTGTTTACCACCAAAGTGGATAATCTCACATTTACCCACATTATATTGCATTTGCCAAGCACTTGTCCACTTAGCCAGCCTGTCCAAGTAACCCTGCAGCCTCTTAACATCCTCCTCACACCACATACTGTCACCCAGCTTCGTGTCATCTGCAAGTTTGCAGGAATTGCATTCAATTCCTTTGTCCATATCGTTTATCAATATTGTGAACAGCTGGGGTCCCAGCACTGAATCCTGTGGTACCCCACTCATCACTGCCTGCCACTCTGAGAAGGACCCATTTATTCCAACTCTCTGCTTTCTATCTGCCAACGGGTTCTCTCTCCATGTCAATACATTACCTCCAATACCATGAGGCTTAATGTAACTCACTAATCTCTTGTATGGAACCTTGTCAAAAGCCTTTTGAAATTCCAGATACACAATATCCACTGGGTTCTGAGGGAGGGTCACTCAATCTGAAACTCTAACTTTGATTGTTCTCCACAGATACTGCCAGATCTGCCAAAATTTTTCATCAATTTTTGTTTTTGTTGTCCACTGATTCAACCTTGTCCACTCGCAACTGAACACATCCTCAAAACCTTCCAGAAGATGTGTCAGGCCTGATTTTCCTTTCGTAAATCCATGCTGACTTGGACCGATCCTGTCACTGCTTTCCAAATGCTCGGTTATTGTATCGTTAATAACTGACTCCAGTGTTTTCCTCATGTATAATTCCTCATTTTCACTCTCCCTCCTTTTATTAAAAAGTGGGGTTATATTGGATACTGTCTAGTCCATTGGAACTCTGTCAGAGTCGACAGAATGCCAGAAAATGATCACCAATGTGCCCACTATTTCTACACCCACTTTCTTAAGGACTCTGAGTTGCAGAGCATCAGGCCCTGGAGACATATTAAGTTTTGATACCATTTGCTTCTCCAAGACCATTTCCTGACTAACAAGGATTACCTTCAGTTCCTCCTTCACACTTGACACTCTATCCCCCTGCATTTCCTTTCAATTGGATGTGCATCCCTGGATATTTAGTTCCCAGCCCTGATCCCCTTGCAGCCACGTCCCTGCACTACAGGCTCATTTATCTTGTTTCATATACTCGATGCATCGAAGTACAACACCCTCAGTCATGCACTGACTGCCTCCTTCTCATAGTTATCTCCTTTAGAAATCACAGAATCCCTCCAGTGTGGAAGCAGGCCATTCAGCCCAGACTGACCCTCCAAATAGTATCCCACCCACCCTACAATTCCCATGGATAATCCTCCTAACCTACACATCTTTGTGACAATGGGAGGATACCCAAGTAGACACGGGGAGAATGTGTAAACTCCACACAGTCAGTTGGAATTGAGTCTGTGTCTCCGGAGCTGTGAGTCAGCAGTGCTACCCACTGATCTACCATTTCACCCTGCAGTGCCTCAAGTTCGATTCCAGATTCTTTCCCTACTCCCTATCCTATTACTTGGTCTGGATGCTTTAATAAAGTGTCCTGAGTCCCTACCTTCTTTAATTAGTTTAAATTCCTCAGAAGCTTTATTTACATTGGTTTGTGTGGTACCACTTTGTCGACATTATTCCGAATGGTTCATGCATTAAGAGACAAAGCCTTTAAGTTTGTTCTATATTGAGCTTCCTTGCACTTTTAAGTTCCCTCAGTATAATATGACATTCACAATACTCTGTCCCTTTCATTTTATTTTCTGGTAACAATCAATCCCATCACTAACCAGTATTCCTCCCTTCTCCCTTAACTTTCATTTTCTCATTTTCCATCCAACTGTTCCAGTTACTTTTTCTTTGAATCGTACTCAAGCTGATATTTATCCCTGAACAAACATCTCTCAAAATGTTCCTTGGCTCATTGTTACTTGTGGGATCTTGCTGTGTACAATCTGGCTTGCACATTTCCTTCATTACAACAGTGACCATATTTCAAACAAGTCTGTCTGCAAATGTCTTTGGGACAGTATGAATCTTTCTTTTCTTTGGATGAACTGGGAGTCTTTCAGATGTGAAAGATGCCGTTCCAATATTGCACAGTCCTCCTCCTCAACTACAGTTTCTGCTTTGTCCCTCTCTTTTGTGAAAACAGACCAGAAGTTTTCATGAGGAACCATTGCTCCATCTCCCACCACCGCACACAAGTTCCCTTCCTGCTCTCGAATGGCCCTCATACATTCCTTCATTCTTTTGTTCTTTCTGTGATTATAAACATCACTGGGATTTCCCTGACTTCATTTGGACACATTTCATCCTGTCAGCTCTGTGCTTTCCTCAGGTCCTGGTTAATTTCCCCCCTGCATTTTGTCTTTCAGCCACTTTTACCCAATCCCTGCCCAGTTTAGTAAAATGGTTTTGTTCCCAAATGAAAACTTTCACACTTGCCCCATGGTTCTCCATTTCCATCCCTCATCTCAATCTCACTGAGTTCTGATCACTGTCACTCAAATGCTCTCCCATTGAGAGCCCTTCCAGCTGCCCACATTCATTCCCAAAAGAATGATCCAAAACTGTCCCTTCTTTTTCACCATCACCTTCTCAGGGGCAATTAGGGATGGGCAATAAATGCTCGCCCTGCCAGTGACACTCACATCCCAAGAGCAATTTTAAAAGGCCCTGTCCTTTTATGGGGTCTGTTAGGTATTGAATACAAATGTTCAAATGGATTGTTTTGCCAGTGAATGTTCAGAGTTGAAATCCCTTTGAATGGCAGGGATTAAAATTGTTTGTCTTGTCTTTCAGGCCGTGAAAACTCTCAGCCCAAGCTGACCCTGCTGCCCCCCTCCCCAGAGCAGGTCAATGCCAAGGGCACTGCCACCCTGGTATGCCTTGCCAATCACTTCTATCCCGATGAGCTTGAGGTGCAGTGGAAGAAGGACGGTGCAGTCATTTCGGACGGGGTTCAGACCAGCAACTACCTGCGAGCTTCGGACAGCACCTACAGTGTCAGCAGCCTGCTGACCCTCTCTGGGTCTGACTGGGAGTCCAACGCTCGCTTCTCCTGTGCCCTCACCCACGTGACCGTCCCCTCTCACCCACGTGACCGTCCCCTCTCCCCTCAGCAAGAGCATCAGGAGATCAGAATGTGTGTAGAGTGTTTGAGACAGTCCACAGAGGAGACACAACTTTAAATAGAACAGGGCTGAGCTGGCAGGACAAAAGTCATTGTCAGCACTGAATTTCAACTCTCTTCCTTCTTGGGATTGGCTCGGTGACATTTCTGAGGTTCAAGGGTTAAGGCAGGTCATTGGGATCATCAAAAACAAGCTTTACTCTGTATCAAACCCCATGCTAACCCATTCTGGGAGTGTTTGATTGGACAGTGAAGACTCGTGATGCCAAGGAAAACCTCTCGAAGATGCTGAAAACTGTCAGCTGTACAAAACAATGTGAACCTCAGAAGTCTCTGCTTCAGTAAACCAGACCTCCTTCCTGCTCAGCTGCCAGTTCCAATTTAAGCTTCTCTCACTGTTTAAAGGGACAGGATTCTTATGTCATTGAGAAAATCTCCACAAGTGTTTTCCTCAAGCTCCATTGTGGCTATGAATTTGTGCGGCTTCCTCTGTCTGGGCTGTCAATGTCAATCTGGAAAAAGGAATAAAGGTGAAGAAGATTCAGTCTCTGTCTCGTGTGTGCTTTGGGAATGGCCAGAGTTGAAACCTCAGGGAAAGGTGTGTGAAGTGTTAACCTCCACCCTCAAGGTCTGGAACAAGAGGGGGGGAATTGAGGGGGTAATGAGGTCCCTGGAGCAGGAGGGCAATTCTACAACTGTGTCCAGAAGGGGTACTTTCAGAAGGAATGCAGGGTCCTAAGGAATTCTTTCCCAATAAATGGAGAAAATAAGGAAGGCAGGAAGGGACACTGGGGAACACAATAATCTGATGGAAATTTCCTCACCCATCCCTTAGGCACAGCAAGATCCCAGGCCAAGAAATTCAACTCAACTGTTTGTGAGCCAGTGCTATTGGGAACCCTGTATTCATGAATATGACCAGCAGGCTCTTGTTACTCAGAATAACAATTCCACAAGGTTTGAGAAATAAATATTCCATAAATTAGACCTGGGTTTTCTTTCCTCTTCAAATGGGACGGAATTGCACCGTGTGTCCATCGGGTCAGATTGAGAATGTTCAGTCCGGGGGCATCTGGGAGTCACGGCTGGGGAGGACCATCAATGATAAATCTTCTGCTGTCATATTCTGTAGCCCCTGGGCCATCTCACTGAGGATCATCCAGGGCTCAGGGTGGATTCCAGAGCAGCTCATTGTCCTGACTGTTGTGTTCCTCAGTCCACACGTGGCTCCAGCAATCTCACTCCATGGCTCTTGTATCAGTGGGAACCCATGGGGCTGAAATCTTATCCAAACAGACCCTCACACAGTGGGGAGGCTGCTGGTGGCTCAGAAATCCGTTGGACTTAGTCACAAATTCCACTGTGGCTCTTTCATTCAAACACAGCATTAGCACACTGACACCACATTCAGAGGGCAATCCTGAGATGGGGCAAGTTTGATTCTTGATTCCAATGTGAGGACATGGGGGCTGGGTGTGAAATGTCCAGTCTGAAACTGGTATTTTATAATGAAGAATAGAAACTGTTGTTAGAATAAAGTCAGGTGTTGATGGGAGTGAGGAATATCTCAGTGATCTGTCTCCAGAATCCACAGATGGTACACATCCTTCTGTCAGACCCTGACATCATATATTTCTCTTTCTTTCCCAGAAAAGGTGAAGTATTCTCTGCCTCTCTGGGACAGGACATTTTAAAAAGGGCTGTGGGAAGGGAATAGTTGACTCTGAATGACAAAGCCAAAGGAAGGATGTGGAGCTGGCTCTGTGAAATGTTAGGGCACAGAGGATGACATCAGAAGCAATTCAATGTTGTTGCTCTCTCCTTTGAAATTGCTAAACTGGTAACAATTACTTTTTGCTCACAATTTGCCCCCTTGTATTCGATCCACGTGCCTTTCTTGCTTTGCTTCTTTCGACTTGAGTCTGTGGGTAGTTCCACCAAAACCCAATCTCCTCACACTCATCCTGGCCCCTGAAGAGATTAGAGACAAATAAAAAACTGCAAATGCTGGAATCCAAGGTTGACAAACAGGAGGCTGGGAGAACACAGCAAGCCCAGGCAGCATCAGGAGGAAGAGAAGTCGACGTTTTGGGTATAACCTTTCTTCAGGAAGTGGGGTGGGTGGGTGTTGGGGGAGCTGCAGATAAAGGGAGTGGCGGGGGCAGGGTGATTAGGTGGGGATAAGTGGAGACAGGTAGAGGATAGGACCTGGTTGCTCGAGGGGATGGATGATTCCGGATTCATCTCTCCCATCGACCAATCAGGTCAAACTCTCTATCTTTCTGAACCTATCCCCACCTCACCACCTCGCTCCAAACCACCCCTTTATCTGCAACTCCCCTCACAACTATCCCCCCTTAACATCGAACATAGAACAATACAGCACAGAACAGGCCCTTCGGCCCACGATGTTGTGCCGAACATTTGTCCTGGCTTAAGCACCCATCCATGTACCTATCGAATTGCCGCTTAAAGGTCACCAAAGATTCTGACTCTACCACTCCCACAGGCAGCACATTCCATGCCCCCACAACTCTCTGGGTAAAGAACCCACCCCTGACATCTCCCCTATATCTTCCACTCTTCACCTTAAATTTATGTCCCGTTGTAACACTCTGTTGTACCCGGGGAAAAAGTTTCTGACTGTCTACTCTATCTATTCCTCTGATCATCTTATAAACCTCTATCAAGTCACCCCTCATCCTTCGCCATTCCAATGAGAAAAGGCCTAGCACTCTCAACCTATCCTCGTACGACCTGTTCTCCATTCCAGGCAACATCTTGGTAAATCTTCTCTGCACCCTCTCCAAAGCTTCCACATCTTTCCTAAAGTGAGGCGACCAGAACTGCACACAGTACTCCAAATGTGGCCTAACCAAAGTCCTGTACAGTTGCAACATCACTTCACGACTCTTGAATTCAATCCCTCTGCTAATGAACGCTAATACACCATAGGCCTTCTTACAAGCTCTATTCACCTGAGTGGCAACTTTCAAAGACCTATGAACATAGACCCCAAGATCCCTCTGTTCCTCCACCTCACTAAGAACCCTACCGTTAACCCTGTATTCCGCATTCTTATTTGTCTTTCCAAAATGGACAACCTCACACTTGGCAGGGTTGAACTCCATCTGCCACTCCTCAGCCCAGCTCTGCATCATATCCAAGTCCCTTTGCAGCCGACAAGAGCCCTCCTCACTATCCACAACTCCACCAATCTTCGTATCATCTGCAAATTTACTGACCCACCCTTCGACTCCCTCATCCAAGTCATTAATAAAAATTACGAACAGCAGAGGACCCAGAACTGATCCCTGCGGAACTCCACTTGTAACTGGGCTCCAGGCTGAATATTTACCATCTACCACCACTCTCTGACTTCGACCGGTTAGCCAGTTTTCTATCCAATTGGCCAAATTTCCCACTATCCCATGCCTCCTGACTTTCCGCATAAGCCTACCATGGGGAACCTGATCAAAGCCTTATTAAAATCCATGTATACTACATCCACTGCTCTACCCTCATCCACATGCTTGGTCACCTCCTCAAAGAATTCAATCAGACTCGTAAGGCAAGACCTACCCTTCACAAATCCGTGCTGGCTGTCCCTAGTCAAGCAGTGCCTTTCCAGATACTCATAAATCCTATCCCTCAGTACCCTTTCCATTATCTTACCTACCACCGAAGTAAGACTAACTGGCCTGTAATTCCCGGGGTTATCCCTATTCCCTTTTTTGAACAGAGGCACAACATTCGCCACTCTCCAGTCCCCTGGTACCACCCCCGTTGACAGTGAAGATGAAAAGATCATTGCCAACGGTACTGCAATTTCCTCTCTTGCTTCCCACATAATCCTCGGATATATCCCATCAGGCCCGAGGGACTTGTCTATCCTCAAGTTGTTCAAAATGTCCAACACATCTTCCTTCCTAACATGTATCTCCTCTAGCTTACCAGTCCGTTTCACACTCTCCTCTTCAACAATACAGTTCCTCTCATTCGTAAATACTGAAGAAAAGTACTCATTCAAGACCTCTCCTATCTCTTCCGACTCAATACACAGTCTCCCACTACTGTCCTTGATTGGACCTACCCTCATTCTCGTCATTCTCATGTTTCTCACATACGCATAAAATGCCTTTGGGTTATCCTTGATCCTATCCACCAGAGATTTTTCATGCCCTCTCTTGGTTCTCCTAATCCCTTTCTTCAGGTCCCTTCTGGCTATCCTGTATCCCTCCACTGCTCTGTCTGAACCCTGTTTCCTCAGCCTTATGTAAGCACCCCTCTTCCTCTTTACAAGACATTCAACCTCCCTCGTCAACCAAGGTTCCCTCACACGACCATTTCTTTCCTGCCTGACCGGTACATACATATCAAGGACACGTTGTATCTGTTCCTTGAAAAAGTTCCACATTTTCACGACATCCTTCCCCTACAGCCTATGCTCCCAACTTATGCTCCTCAGATCCTGTCTTACAGCATCATAATTCCCCTTCCCCCAATTGTAAATTCTACCCTGTTGCACGCACCTATCTCTCTCCATAACCAAGGTGAAAGTCACAGAATTGTGGTCACCATCACCAAAATGTTCACCCACTAACAAGCCCATCACTTGTCCCGGTTCATTACCGAGTACCAAATCCAAAATGGCCTCCCCTCTGTGTTAGAAAAGCTTCCTGGACACACTGCACAAACACTGCCCCATCCAATCTACTTGATCTAAAGAGCTTCCAATCAATATTTGGGAAGTTGAAATCGCCCATGACTACTACCCTGTGGCTTCTGCAGCTTTCCAAAATCTGTTTCCCAATATGTTTCTCCACATCTCTGCTGCTATTGGGGGGCCTATAGTAAACACCCAACAAGGTGACTGCACCTTTCCTATTTCTGACTTCAGCCCATACTACCTCTAAAGGCAGATCCCCTCGAACTGCCTTTCTGCAGCTGTTATACCAGAAGCCACCCCCCCCACCTTTTTTACCACACTCCCTAATCTTACTGAAACATCTGTAACCAGGAATCCTCCAACAACTATTCCTGTCCCTCTTCTATCCACGTTTCCATGATGGCCACAACATCGTAGTCCCAGGTACCTATCCACGCCTTAAGTTCACCGACCTTATTTCTGATACTCCTTGCGTTGAAGTATATGCACTTGAACCCATCTCTGTGTCCGCAAGTATTCCCTGTCTGTGCTACCTTCTTCACACCATCTTCACACACACTTGGACATCCTGACAAACAGCTAGCCTACTTGCTGGATTACAAGTCCGGATCCCATCCCCCTGCCAAATTAGTTTAAATCCCCCCGAAGATAGCTAGCAAACCTACCCCTCAGGATATTGGTGCCCTTCTGGTTCAGGTGCAACCCATCCTGCTTGTACAGGTCCCACCTTCCCCAGAATGCAGTCCAATTGTCCAAATACCTGAAGCCCTCCCTCCCTCCTTCCTGAAGGAGAGTTACACCTGAAATGTCGACCCCTGAAGAGATTAGGCAAGGATATTTCACTGAATTAAATCATCGAGCCCATCAATCCTGAGAACAGATTCCAGCATTGAAGTCATATTTCCTGGTTGCAAATGTAAAGTGTCTCTCAGGGTGAAAGAAGGAAGCTTCTGATTGAGAAATGAATGAGCTTACCCCAGATCCTGAACAACAGCACAACAGAATGGAGTGATATAAATCAGTAACAGGAAAAATGCAGGATAGCATATATACTGCAGCTCACACTGAGTGCAGCCAGAACAGAGGGGAATGCTGGGAGGTTTGGTCAGTGTGGGAGTTCGGTGAACTGGGGGAAGGAGTCTACCTTTGCTTTTTCAAACTGATTTGGAACTGTCACTTCAGCTGCTGGGAGCCTGCACATGCACTTGGTTTGAATGAAAGAAAATGATAAACAAGAGAATAGGAATCTGGGATTTGTTTAGTTTGAGGGGCTGTATAAATAGACTGCTTCAGGACATGTCCATTAGGGGAGGTTAATAAATGGAAAGTATTGAAACTTCAAAACAGCATGAAGACAATTATTACTCTAATGAAGGAATGGATATTTTTCATTTGTAAGTGAGATCAACATTTCTTTATTGCATTGAAATGATTCAGGGTAAATACATCTGCAGTGAATGTATAAAACTACAGGAACTCCCACTCAGGGATTTTGGAATGAAGGCTGAATTGAAAAAGCAGTGATATATCAGGGAGTGCCGGAGATACCTGGAGACTTAGTTCCAGAAGGAAGTTACAGGCCTCAGGACTGCACAGTTCAATTCCACATGTAGTAGTGGGCAGGAGTGTATGACCCATGAGGGAGGCAGATAGGGAGTTGGAGAATACAGTGGGACAGGAAAACCCCTCACTCTTCTAAACCCCAGTGAGAACAAGGCCAGCCTTTCCAATCCTTCTTCATCACACAGCCCACTCATTCCAAGGATCAATCGGGTAAAACTCCTCTGAACCACTTCCAATGCATTTATATTCTTCCTTCAATAAGGAGACCAGAACTACACACATTATTTGAGATGTGGTCACACCAATGTCCAGGAATAACTGAAACATCACAGTCTCACTTTCTGGTCCCAAATCACACCTACTCTTACTTTTACCAGCCTTTTTACTGTCCATCTTTAATTGTCCTGGACAAGATGGTGCTGCAGGTAGACCCACAATGTCCTTAGGAAGGGAATTCCAGAATTCTGACCCAGTGATAACATTTCCAAGTCAAACTGGTGAATAACTTAGAGGAACTTGCTGGGGTATGTTCCCATTTTATCTGCTGCCCTTGTCCATCTTGATTCAAGTAATCATGGGTTCAGAAGGTGTTGTCTCAGGACTTTTGATGAATTTATTGCAGTGAATCTTGTAAATAGTACACACAGATGTTACTGAGTGTTGGTGTGGAGGGAATGGATGTGTGTGGAAGTGGTGCCAATCAAACGGGCGAAAATTTGATAAACAAAATTTAAATAAAATAGTATAAAACAACTTAAAATGGAATAAAATAAAATGCTGTTGCTTTTTTGATAAAACATCACTGAACCCCAAAAACTTAACTCCTCCTGTCCCCACAGAGGCTGCACCTGTTCCCTTTTTCCAACATCATGCTTCTATTTGAGATTTGCAGTATTTTGTTTTTGTATCTGTTTTAATGCCATTGGTTATAAGAGAAGTATTGGTCAGCACACTGGCGGGGATTTTGTCTGAGATGATTGGAAAGCCCTGACATTCACATTGACCTGAGGATGCAGTGCTTTAACCAATCATCCAGCAGATGGCATCTTTGCCTTTGCCAGCCTCAGGATAGTGCTCCAGTCTCTGGAGTGGGGCTTGAAACCTGCAGGTTCAGGTGACAGCATTACCACTGAGGCTGTCTATTCTTTCCTGGGATGTGGGTGTCACTGGCAAGACCAGCATTTGTTCCCCATCCCTAAGCTTCAGTGTTTGCGCTCAGTGTGCATTTTCCCTTGCTAATTGCCCCCCTTTTACATGATAATGAGGAAAGAAGGCTTGTTGGTTCAGTTTTCTTTTAATCATTTCAGAATATTCAAAGCTGCGAGCACAGAGCAGTCACGTTCCCAGACAAGATGGTGAGGTCCCACAGACAGTAAATGAATGACGAAACACATCTGTTTTGTTGGCACTAGTTGAATAGCGAGCAGGACAGCCAAGGGAATCTTTCAGAATGGGATCTTGTCGAGCCTGCTGAGGTGGGGTGGGGGTGGTCAGGGTGTGGTGGTGGTGGAGCCTCAAATGATGGTGCCAGAGACTGTGCAACTTTCAGCAGTGCACCACAGTCTCAGTGTGGATTCTGTGTTCTAATTTCTGAGGTGGCTTTCATCCGATGACCATTTTGACGATGAGGCAGGAGCATTACCCATAGAGCCACGGGCAGTAACAATGTAAACTGTGTGGCTCTGAAAACCTGAGTCTGCATCTCAGCTCGGAAGGATATCAGCTCATTCATCAAATCTGTTTCTGCCCCTCTGCAGACTGACCAGGCTGCCGGTGCCTTTCCAACACTCCCACGTTTCCTCTTGTGCCACAGCTCATTCTCCTGAGGGATGGTTGTGCTCGGAGTCGAAACGTGTGGTGCTGGAAAAGCCCAGCAGGTCAGGCAGTTGTGCTCAGGCCGAGGACATGACCTTGTCCCTCTGTCAGAGCCTCTTCGAGAAACTCATGGCTCACCACCGCCCTCTGCAGGAAAATTAGGGACGAGCAACAAGCAAGGATGGAGGTGGAGACGTGGGGCTTCAGATGCTGATCTTTGCACTTTGGTGGCACGCTTTGATGGCTGTTTGTAAGATCTTTGCGTAAAACTATATTTTTGCTGATCCCACTGCTAATCCGAAGGACACTCCACCCTTCAGTCTGACAAACCAGGTTCACTCATTTCAAGGCTCTGTTTCTGAGCGAGGCTCCAGTCTTTCAAAGAGATGAATTCAAGCCTCACCAGTTTGTTCATTTGAATTGGATGCCATTTATTTTGATTTCTCCCGGGATGGGGCGGGCGTTGATGTGTCGGTTATTTGTTGCTCTTCCCGAATTGTCCTGGAGGTGGCGATGGTGAACCATGTAATATCTGGGAAGCAACTGACAGGTCATTCCCACTGGAATCCACTGGAATGACTGCGGGTTTGTTCGCGGCTAATGGAAGGAGTCGTTACCCATAATCCTCAGCTGCAGTGCAAGTACTCTATCGTTACTGGAAGGCAGCTATTCCATTGTGCCCGCACAATATAAAGTCAGAAAGCACACAACACCAGGCTCCAGCTCAACAGGTTCATTTGAAATCACAAGCTTTCGAAGCGCGGCTCCTTCATCAGGTGTACCCCCATCGGTAACCCCAACATTACTGAACAGTACAAATAATTGGGGCTCTGCGAGGATCCAACCGGCTCAATCTTAGAGAGTACAGCTCTCGAATCAGGATACCACAATGAAAATGCCCTGCATGCTATGATATATCAAAAAGAAATACATTGATGTGACTTTAGATTGTCTTCAGATTGTACTTTTTTTTCATTCTGTGATACACATAGACATTGTCAGTATTGGGTATCACAAAGCATGTTTCCTCCATTAAACACTTTCCAACACACCCTCTCCATCTTGCTTTAATCCTTATTGACTCTTCGACATTGTCCTTGTTTCCTCACTCCGTCCTGGTCCCAGAGGAATTGATGGCCGGGGTTCATGACCACGCACTGTGTGAAGGTTGGTGTGAAGTGAGGCCAGTGTGTTGGAGCTTGGGCTCCTGCCTCAGGCCCAGGTGTAGGGGTCTGTTCAACAATCTGCACATTGTCCTTTTTCTCTTTCTGGATGAACTGGATCAACTTGCAGTAACAAGCTGGCAACAAGGTGTCTTGTCTAAAATGTTCCCAGCATTGGATACAGAATTAGGTTAGTCACAGGAGACAAAGGGTAGCGATGGAAGAACGGTTTTCAGAATGGAGGGCTGTGACTAGTGATGTTCCACGGGGATCGGTGGTGGGAACTCTGCTGTTCATGATCTCCATAAATGATTTGGAGCAAAGCGTAGCTGGTCCAATGTGTAAGTTTACGGTTGATACAAAGATTGGTAGAGTTGCAGATAATGAGAAGGATTGTCAGAGGATACAGCAGGATATTATATCAGTTGGATGCATGGACAGAAAAATGGCAGATGTAGTTTAATCCAGCCAAATGTGAGGTGATGCATTTTGAAAGGCGATATACAGGTGGGAATTATGCAGTGAATGTCAGAATCCTTTGGAGTATTGATATGCAGAGGGATCTGGATGTGTATGTTGACAGATCACTGAAGGTGGCAGCACAGGGAGGTAAGGCAATAAAAAAGGGTTATGGCATGCTTGCCTTCATTGCAAGGGGCATTGAGTATAAGGATAGACAAGTTATGCTAAAGTTTTATCGAACATTAGTTAGGCCACACTTGAAATATTGTGCACAGTTCTGGTCACCACACCATCAGAAGGATTTGGATGTTTTGAAGATGGTGCAGAAAATGTTTATCAGGATATTGTCTGGTATAGCGGATAGTAGTCCTGAAGAAAGGTTGAATAGACTGGGTTTGTTTTCACTGGAATGCGGAAAAATGAGGCGTGTCCTGATAGAAGTTTTTAAAGTTGTGAATAGGATATGTAGAGTGGAGAATATGAGGCTTTTTATCCCCAGGGTGGAGGGGTCAATTATTGGGGAACAGAGGTTCAAGGGGCGGGGAAATTTAAAAGAGATGTGCGAGGCAAGTATTTCACACAAAGGGAGTTGAGTACCTGGAACACACTGCCAGAGGAGGGGGTGGAACCAGACACAATAGAAGTATTCAAAAAATACCTGCTCTAATACATGAATAGTAAGGGATGGAGAATATGAATCCTGTAGGTGAAGTTTCAGTATGGAAGGGCAAAATGTGTCAGCACAGGATTGTAGGGCCGAAGGGCCTGTTCCTGTGCTGTATTGTTGCTTGTTCTTTGATCCCTGCTGTTGAATTGGATTCTCGGGAGCCAGCTCCGTATGAAGAGCCTGTTCTCATTCTTTTGTTGGAGTTCATGGGGCAGCTGCTGCTTCCTTGCTACGTCACTGATCAAACCAACAATGCGGAAAGCCTCTTGATATTTTAAATACACTGTCTGCAGGAAAATGTTTGGCCGAGGTTTTAATATTGTTTAATAAGATAATGACATCAATACATCAGTGTTGTTTACGGCTCGGAACATTTCACATCATGGTCCAAGATTTAAATGGACCCTAACTTGTGATAATACAGTTTTCAATGTTTCTCTCCCCTGGCGTGTTATGAAGAGGTTTTGATAACGTGTTTTGATGAAGACAGTGCATCATCAACACCGTTTGGTGGAGTGGGTGTCTGTTTGAATTCTCGCTTGTGATAATACAGTTTTAAATGTGTCAGTGTTACTTTCCCCACTCTCTGGGCGGTGTCGCTGTCACTATCCCCACCCCACCCTTCGCTCTCGGGGTGATACCATTTTTAGCATCCTTTCTGTCTGAGAATGTCCCTGTTCTTGTCCCCCCTCTCTCAGGGATGGGGTGGGTGTTTCACATGCACCTGGTTTGTTAGTTCCATTTGCTCTCTTGTGAAATGGATAATCCCTGTTTTACTCTGGTAACAGTGAGTTAAAGCCCGACACCGTTCACCCTTCATCTCTATCATATCTCAGGGCCTAAGGTTGGTCAGTACTCTCTGGGCCCAGAACAATCCCACCACTTCTCGCAGTATTCCCTCTTTCCTATCTTTACTGAACACCTTGTATCCAGGAATCCCCAGTCCCGCCCGATCTCTGTTAGAGCCATAGCATCAGTTTTCCACTTGGCAATCTGTGTCTGTACCTCCCCAACACTATTATTAACCCATTTCAGTCTGTTTTCCATCAGTCAGGGTCCTTAATTGGCAAAGGCTGCATTTAACGAATCTCAATGATTGTGGAGACCTGGTGAGGTTGGGAAAAATCAGAAGGATCAGTTGCACCATTTGCGTTATGTACAGAGTCCGGGACGCAACAAGCGGTACCTGGGATGCCAGGGGGCCCGTTGTGCTCGGGTCTGAGACTGAGGAGCCTGTAATCTCTGGTCACTGTCCCTGATTTGTGGGTCCTCTCTAATGGAGACCATTGTGAAATCCATTGTCAAGATCGCCACCTCGTGGACTGGAGAAGCAAGAACATGCAGTGCCCGTGGGCACAACCTGAATGTGATCAGAGGACAAGGTCAAAAATCATACGACACCAGATTTATTAGAACAACAGGTTTAGTAGAAAACATAATCTTTCAGAGCCTCGCCCTTTCTTCAGATGCTCAGAGGAGCAAGCAAGGTGAATTTAATCAACAGAGAAAACAAACTCTGCTGTTCATTTCCTTCTCAGTTGACTCCGTTCTCCTAAATGACATGAACAAGAGACAAGGCAGGAACAAAGAATATAAGGACACCACCAGTGACCTCCTGAAATTCATCAGAAACCTCACCCAGCACTTTGATGAAAACTAAGAGTATGTGAACCATACTTAGTGACAATATTTTCCTGCTTTTTCAGTTTTTAGCATCGATTCAAAGCAGAAAGAGTCTTTATTTCTCCTTCCCTTCTTGAAACTCTTACTGAGATGATCAAACCCAGCCACAGTTCATGTGACGAGCTGAGGGATTGTCTAATGATTGAGAGAGGTGACTGGGTCAGGATTCCCTAGAATTCAGAAGGCTGGGATGAGATTTCACTGAAACATTTAAAATTCTCCAGGGTTCTGACAGGGTAGATTTTGGAAGGATGAACCCCTACCTGGGGATTCTAAAGCAGAGTGCCAATCTGGGAATAAGGGGTTAGACATTTCGACCAGAGATGAGGAATGGGTGGCACAGTGGCCACTTCCTTACAGCGCCAGGGACCTGGGTTTGATTCCACCTTCAGGCAACTGTCTGTGTGGACTTTGTATGTTCTCCCTGTGTCTGAATGGGTTTCCTCTGGGTGCCTCAGTTTCCTCTCTCAGTCCAGAGATGTGCAGGTTCATTGGATTGGCAATGGAAGTGTAGGGTTGGGAGAGGGGGCTGCTTCTGGGTGAGATGCTGCTTGTACTTGATGGGCTGAATGGCCTTCTTCCGCACAGTAGGGATTTTATGATTCTATGTTGCTGTGGGTCTGGAGTCATATGTCAGTCAGTATGGGCAAGGACAGCAATCTGATGGACATTAGTGGGCCCGACAGGGTTCTCCCCCAACAATGGTCGTCATTAGACTCTTAACTCCAGAGTCTTTTTGAATTTAAAATTCCACTCCATGCATTGCCAGGATTTAGATTAGATTCCCTACAGTATGGAAACAGGCCCTTTGGCCCAACAAGTCCACACAGACCCTCCGAAGAGTAACCCACCCAGACTCATTCCCCATATTCACCCTGACTATGGGCAGTTTAGCGTGACCAATTCACCTAACCTGCACATCTTTGGATTGTGGGAGGAAACTGGAGCACCCGGAGGAATCCCATGCAGACACAGGGAGAATGTGCAAACTCCATAAAAGGCAGTCACCCGAGGCTAAAATTGAACCTGGGATCCTGGTGCTGTGAGGCAGCAGTGCTAACCACTGTACCACCGTGCTGCCCCACGGTGATCCCAGGTCCCCCAGAACATTACTTGGCTCTTTGGATTAAGAATCTAGTGATGATACCATTAACTCATTGCCTCCCAACATGTGTATTATCTCTATCTTGAATTTATTCAAACACCTAAGTATCGATGAGTATCTCAAAGATTCAAAACCCTCTGAGTGAAGAAATTCATAAATTCATAGAATTCATACAATATGGAAACAGGCCATTCAGCCCGTACCGCCTCTCCAAAGAGCATCTCACCCAGACCCACTCCCCTATAACCTTGCATTTCCCATGGCCATTCTACCTAACCTGCACATTTGTGGACTGTGGGAGGAAACCAGATCACCGGGAGGGAACCCAGGCAGGCACAGGGAGAACGTGCAAACTCCACACAGTCAGTTGCCCAAGGGTGGAATTAAACCTTGGTCCCAGTGCTGTGCCACCCCATTTGATTCTGGGCAATAAATGCTGACATAGCAAGTGATGCCTAATCCAGTAAATGAATTAAGAAAAGATCAGTCAAGTTTTGGATCGGACTGTGGTGGGTTACTCCCCACTTGCCTGGATGGATGCAGCTCCAAAAACAATCAAGAAGCTTAATATCATCCAGTACAAAGCAGCCTGCTTGATTGGCACCACATCGATAAACATACACTCCCTCCACCACTGATGCTCAGGAACAGCTGTGGGCACCATCTACAAGATGCACTGCAGGAATTCACACCAAGTCTCTTGAGACAGCACCTTCCAAACCCCTGATCATTTCCATGTAGAAGGACACAGAACACCACCAAAAACAAGTTCCCCTCCAATCCACATAGAATCTTGATTTGAAAATATATTACTGTTCCTCCAGTGTTGCTGGATGAAAGTCCTGAAATTCCCTCCCTAAGGGCATTGTGGGTTTATCTACAGCACATGGACTGCAGTGGTTCAATAAGGCAGCTCACCACCACCTTGCAAAGGGCAGGATTGTGGCTCAGTGGTCAGTGCTGCTACCTCACAGCACCAGGGACCTGGGTTCAATTTCACCCTGGGACAACCGTCTGTGTGGAGGTTGCACATTTTCCCCATGTCTGTGTGGGTTTCTTCCACACAGTCCACAGATATGTTGGTTCGGTGGATTAGCCATGCCAAATTACACATAGTGTCGAGGGATGTGTTGGCTGGGTGGGTTGGCCATAGGAAATGCTGCAGTATAGGAATGGGGTCAGTCCAGATGGGATGCTGTTTGGTGGGTTGGTGTGGATTTGATGGGCTGAATGGCCTGCTTCTACACTGTATGATGATTCCATGATTCACAAGGGCAACACAGAACGTGTAATAAATGCTGGCCCGGACAGCAACACCCATGTCCTCAGAGTGAGTTTTAAACAATAAGACCATCTGCACCGCTTACTATTCCATCAGTCTTTGTGTCAATGTGGAACTATGATTCTCATTAATACATACAGTCAGTAGTTAAGGCCTCACCACAGAATCCTTGTGGAACACCACTCGTCACTTTCTTTCTCTGTTGTCTGTCACTAAACCAGCCTCCGAACCAAGTCAAACATTCATCTTCAATCCCATGGGTTGTAACTTTGGTCAGCAGACTGTTTTGTGGGAAATTATCGAGTACTTCTGAAAGTTCATGAGACCTTCTGCCCTATCGACTATTTTAGTTTATGCATTTGGTTCGTTCATCAGAACCTACCCATCACAAATCTATGTGGGCTATTTCCAATTCTCCACATGTTCATTTTCTTGGCTGTAAATTATAGGTTCCAATGAACCCCGCAAAAGAGATGTTAGATTGACCAGAATGTAATTTCCATGGTTCCCTCTCTCATCTTTCTTGAACCCGTGGAGTTATAGCAGGATATTTTCCAAACTAAAGGAACGGTTGCTGCTTTGGAACCTGATGGGAAAACCTTCTGAAAATTCTTCCCCCCCTCCTTTAAATGCCTGAGGTCCTGGAGAATCTGTCAGCCTTTAGAGCTGTTCACTCTCCACTGCTGTTTTCTGGCATGTATCAAGTTTTGCGAATTCCAGTCTTAATTCATTACTAACCTCCCTGGAATGGAAGCTGCATTATCCCGTTCCTTGACTGTGAAGACTGACACAACTAATTATTGTACATACGGGCAATTCTCTTAGTCTCATTCATGGAATTCCCTGTTTGTTTTTAAAGGGCTCACATTGCACTGGAGCCTCCTTGGTTTTCTAATTTCCGTGTAAAACATTTGTGTTATTCTTGTGACCCCTTGCAGGTCTCTTTCTCAATCACTTTTTGTAACTCTTGCTTCCTTTTTGTCTTCCTTTGCAGTTCTTCATGTCTTCCTTCAGTTGCCTGAATTCTCACTGATATTCCCACATTTGAGTGTTCTCACCTTTCGTTTGCTGTTTTCTCTCACTTATTTTGTCAGTGACGATGTGCTAACAAGTGGGGAACTGTTCCTTACTGAGCTGAATTCATTTTTAACCATCTCCCCATCTCATTGAGAGTCTGATCTGACAATTTTGACTGACAGCAATCTCTGTTAGAACATAGAACAATATGCATTCTGTTTTCTGGGAGGTGGGTGTCACTGGCATAGATCAGTATTTGTTCCCCAAGACTAATTGCCCTTGAACTGCTGGCCTTGCTGTGGCCTCTCAGAAGGCACCTAAGAGTTAACCAGGTTGCTGTGGGGCTGGAGTCACATGAAGTCCAGGCTGGGTAAGGCTGAGGCTGGACAGCAATCAGGGATCATTATCGTGGTCACCATTAATGAGTCTTGCTTTGTGATTTGAATTCAAATTCCAGCACTTGTCACTGGGGGAGATAGTACAGTTCGATATATTGTGGCAGGACCCCTGTTTTGTATCTCACCTGAAAGACAACAGCTCCCTCAGTTTTGCAGTGTCAGCCTTGACTGTGTGTTCAACATAGGAATTAGGAGCGGGAGGAGGCAATTCAGCCCTTCAAGCCCGCTCCGCCATTTAACATGACCACGGCTGATCTTATCCTGGTCTCAACTCCACTCTCCTGCCTGCTCCCCATCGCTCTTTATTTCACTTTCCATCAGAAACACATCTTTCTTGAACCTGTTGATTGATTCTGCCTCCACTGCACTCTGGGGCATTGAGTTTCACAGATTCACAACCCTCTGGGTGATGTAGTTTCTCCTCAGCTCAGTTTTGAACCGACCTCCTCTCACTCACTATCGATGACCTCTTGTTCCAGAATGTCCTGCAAGGGGGAGCATCTGTTTAACATCCACCTTCTCAATCCCCTTTCACATTTTCTATTCCTCAATCAGATCCCTCCTCAATCTTTTGAACTCTAATGAGTACAAGCCCAAGCTCTTTAACTGCTCCTCATGGGACAGCACTTTCATCCCTGGGATCAGTCAGGGGAACATCCTCTGAACAGCCTCCAGTGCTGAAGGACTCTATGATCAAAATAGACTCCCCAAAGCTTCTGAGACAGAGGTGACAGTGCTCCCACGGACCAGGTTCCAGTTTGTACAGGGTTCTGCTCTCAGCTGGATAGTTGGGAGTTGGAGCTGATTTTAAGCTGTATATTGGAGAGGAGTAAACAACCTTTTTGATCAAAGCCTCCAGAAATGTGAAGGTGACATTTATGAGCAATTCAGACCAATGATCTACTCAGTTATTTTGACTCCTGGGGCCTGCTGAGTACTAAAACTCAGCATTTAGTGATTGCTGAGAAATATCTTAATTGACTTGGACATTAATTGTATTTTTCAGGTTCCACAGTTTAATGAAGTGTCCAGAAGATTATAGCTTTGGGTTATTTCCCAATCTCATTGTTGCTGTCTACAAGGCTGTGAAGGACACAGAGTGGAAGAAGTACTTTCCAAAGGAATAGAGGCTGATCCTGTCTTCAAAGGGTTGCCATCCCTTGAGTGGATATGATTTAGATTTAGATTACTTGCAGTGTGGAAACGGGCCCTTCGGCCCAACAAGTCCACACCGCCCCGCCGATGCGCAACCCACCCATACCCCTACATTTACCCTTACCGAACACGACGGGCAATTTAGCATGGCCAATTCACCTGACCTACACATCTTTGGACTGTGGGAGGAAACCGGAGCACCCGGAGGAAACCCACGCAAACACGGGGAGAACGTGCAAACTCCACACAGTCAGTCGCCTGAGGCGGGAATTGAACCCGGGTCTCTGGCGCTGTGAGGCAGCAGTGCTAACCACTGTGTCACCGTGCCGCCCACAAATGTATGAGACAGAATCACATGCATGCTACAGGGCG
Source organism: Chiloscyllium plagiosum (assembly GCF_037043375.1). NCBI lineage: Eukaryota > Metazoa > Chordata > Chondrichthyes > Orectolobiformes > Hemiscylliidae > Chiloscyllium > Chiloscyllium plagiosum. The sequence continues at coordinate 8,226 of NW_028270306.1, read as the reverse complement.
AGAATGGAAAGAAGGAACTTGTATTTGTAACACAGAATCCCTATCGTGTGGACGTTGGCCATTCAGCCCATTGACTCCATACCGCCCCTCCGAAGGTCATTCTATCTCGCCCCCTATCCTATCTCTGTATGTTCCAATGGCTACTCCACCGAGCCTGCACATTCCTGTACACTCTGGGCAATTTAGCATGGTCAATGTATCGAGCCTGCAGATCTTTAGACTGTGGGAGGAAACCAGAGCACCTGGGCAAAGCCCACGCTGACACAGGGAGAATGTGCATACTCCACACAGACCCACCTGAGGCGGTTCCCTGGCACGGTGAGGCAGCAGTGCTAACCACTGAGCCATCGTGCTGCCTATTATTGCTTGCTGTAATGTCTGTTTCATGACTTGTAATTTATTTTATTGTTTTAAATAAACCAACTCATAGAGTTAATGGATTGATCATGGGACCATTATCTTTAACCTCACAGTGAAAGGCTGGAGAAAACACTGTGCAGATGAAGCCTATTGCACAAGCAGCTTAATCTGCAGGTAGAAAATACAAATGGCAATCTTTGCTTGTGCGAAGTTGTGTGAGGCAACATATGGGCAAGGAACAAATGTAGGCACTCGGCCCTTTGAACCTGCTCCCCCATTCAATAAGATCGTAGTTGATCTGATTTTAACCTCAACTCTACATTCTCTGATAATGTTCCATCCCTTCAGTCATCAAGAATCTATCTGCCTCTTCCTAGGGTAAATATAGGGTTGGGAAATGGGTCTGGATTAATTACTCTTCGGAGGGTTTGTGTGGACTTGTTGGGCTGAAGGGCCTGTTTCCACACTGGACGGATTCTAAATTCTGCATCGACTGCCTTTTAAGGAGGGGAATTCCAAAGACTGACAATCTCTGAGAGAAAAACATGTTTCCTAATCTCTGTTTTGAATGGACTCTCCCTTAATTTTAAACAGTGATCCCTAGTTCTGGATTCTCCCACAAGAGGAAACATCCTTTCCACATTCACCTGGTCAAGGACCCTCAGGATCTTGCTTGTTTCAATGAAGTCTTGCATTCAGTTTCCCCTCACACTACACCATAATGTTCTATGAGCTTTCCTGATGACTTGCTGTACCTACATACTAACCTTCTGTGATTAATGCACAGAGACCCAGATATGGTTCTGGGGACACAGGCTCAAATCCCACCGTGGCAGATGGGGGAATTTAAATTCAATTAAAAAGTCTGCAATTAAGAGTCTAACGATGGCCATGAATCCATGTCGATTGTCAGGAAAACCCCTCTGGTTTACTAACGACCTTTAGGGAAGAGAACTGCTATCCTTACCTGGTCTGGCCTACATGGGAATCCAATCCCACAGCAATGTGGATGACTGTTAACTGCCCTCTGGGGCAATTAGGGGTGGGCAATAAATGCTGTCCAAGGCAGTGACACCCTCATCCCGTGAATGAATGAAAAAGGAAAATCTGACTATAAATAATCAGCGAGGATTAAAGTCATTTGTAATTAATGAGCAGCCTTTGTTCCAGGCCCTCATTATCTCCTGATTTATTCTCTTTCCCACCATAAAGCTACTGTGAGGAAGCATGGAGACTATTCCTATCAGCTCTTGGATCTCTTCCCTATTTGTGCTGCTTTCCAGAACACAAGTGTCTTCCGACTCCAACCTCCATTCCTCACCCTTGCACTGTTCTCCCTCTCTCCACTCCTGACCTCTCACACTGTTTTGCAGCCTCCGCTCCTCACCCAGACCTATTTAAGACCAGGGGTTATAAGATTAAGGTGGAAGAATGTTTTGACCCAGCATGTGGTAGATATATGGAACATGCTGCCTGAGACGGTGGTGCAGGCTGAAAATTTCACAACCTTTAAAAACATTTGGATGAGCACTTATAATACCAGGGCATAGTAGGCTCCAGGCAACTGCGGGTAAACGAGTTTAGTGTAGTTGAGTGTTTGTTGGTCAGCATTGACATGGTGGGCCGAGGGGCCTATTTCTATGCTGTGTGACTCTCGAAGCTGCGTCCCTTGCTCTGTGAGGCAGCAGTGCTGTGTCACCCATATTGAGGGAGGCACACAAAATAATCAGCACAAGGGGCGATAAGAATTCAGCTCTTCCTGTTTTTGAAAACCCCATCCACATCACCCAGTTAGCAAATTAAAACAAACGATGGGTTATTAGCACAGCTCGTTGCTGGGTTGGTGAAGGGAGGTGTGGTCACTGGTCAGATAACAAATAGGAATAGAGGGAGTGGACTCAATTAAAATGAAAGGGGAGTAGTGGAGATGGAATCTGTGAATGGATACTTGCCCATCTGACAGAGTGACCTCCACCTGGCAATCTATTTTACATGATGTAGAAACATAGTGGATAGGAGCAGGAGTTGGCCATTCGGCCCCTCCAGCCTGCTATGCCATTCAATATGATTGAAGCTGGTCATGGAGCACATTACTGTAATCCGTCCCTACCCCATATCCCTTGATTCTTTAGCCACAAGAGCTATACCTACCTCTTTCTTGATAACATCACGTTTTGGCCTCAACCACTTTCTGTGACAGAGAATTCCACAGGCTCACCACTCTCTGGGTGAAAACATTTTTCCTCAATTCTGTCCTATAGAGTTTACCCCTTAACCTTAAACCATGTGCCCTGGTTCTGGACTTCCCCACCATTGGGAACATCTTTCCTCCATCTAATTTGTCTCGTCCTGTTCCAATTTTATAGCTTTCTCCAAGAGTCCCTTCCTTCATTCTTCTAAAAGCCAATGAAGACAATCCTCATCAACTCAACCTCTCCTTATCCGTCAGTCCTTCCATCACCGAAATCAAATGGCATTCAGTAATTAATATTAATCAGCCCAATGTGGAACACAGACTTTGTAGGTCAGGGTTAGAAGACAATCATTGCTGGTTCTAAAATTCAGGCTTCGGTTGCAGTCATCTCAATGGAATCATTGGATACAATCTTACAAGAGCAGAAAGATGGGAGGTGTAGATGGAGGGTGCAGACAGCGGTGTAGACAGTGGGTGTAGATGGTGGGTGCAAACAGAGGGACTAGACAGTGGCTGTGGATGCTGGGTGCAGACAGTGGGTACAGACGGTGGTGCAGACAGTGGATGTAGACGGTGGGTGCAGACAGTGGTGTAGACAGAAGGTGCAGACGGTGGGTGCAGACGGTGGTGTAAATCTTAGTGTAAACATAAACAAGACTTTGCGTAGTGACCAGATGAGTGGCTGTGTGGAATCACACAGAGAGCAGTCAGTGAGCCTGACACAGTCAGGGATATCCCCTGGTGCTGAAGGTCATGCTGCTGCTGACAAAGTTCACATTTTAACTGAAACTGCACTCCCTCCCTCCACACTCCCCTCTTGTCCCCATTTACCTCACTACAACACAATGAGATGCCAGTCAGCACCCTGTGACCTCACTCAGTCTCCATTGACCGTGTCTCCATTAGCCTTGACCCTCCTCCCAAGCACTTACTTGGGCCCTCACTGAAGCTTGAGCCATTTCCTCTGACCCTTGATCATGTGTTTGCCATCTTAGAACTGCCTCACCTAGTCACCATTAACCTGCACTGCCCTCTCAACATGGAGCACAGATTGATACAGAGCAGAAAAGGTCCTTTGTCCCATTGAGTCTGTACCAACATAACTACCAGTAAAGGCACTCTCATCCCAATTTCCTGCACTTATCCCAGATCCTTGCATGTTCTGATATTTAAAGGTTGTAAGGTTTCCACCCTGCACTACCTTCCCTGGCAGAGGGTTGCATGTTTATAGTTTATATCACGTCAGGCTCATGGAGCTTAACAAAAGCTCAAACTCTTTGGGCATTTTTTAAAATTTGTGGCATGGTGGCTCAGTGGTTAGCATGGCTAACGCACAGCACCAGGGACCCAAGTTCGATTTCAGCCCCAGATCTTTGTGGAGTTTGCACGCTCCCCCTGTGTCTGTGTGGATTTCCTCCGTGTACTCCAGTTTCCTTCCACAATCCAATGATGTGCAGGTTAGGTGAATTGGCCATGTTACAATTGTCACAGTGTTCAGGAATGTGTCGGTCAGGGGAAATGTCGAGTGATAGGGCAGGGGAATGGGTCTCGGGGAGTTTCTCTTCAGTGGGTCGGTGTGGACTTGTTGGGCCAACTTGGTGATGTCTGTAATGAAATCTTTCAAACCACTCATTTTGTCTAGTGTCGTTTAATTCATGCACTCCTTGTTCGATAAATGTTTCATTTTTTCTGATAATATGAGTTCCCTGATGAGCTGTTAACCGTGTCCAATCAGGGAGTCCTGGCTGACAGATAAAAAGGGGAGTGTCAGAAGGACTGATGCTCTGGGACCTGACTCTGAATAACAACCTGCCAACCAACCCCCTCCTTCTGTCACCCTCAATCTCCCCTTGCTTACTCTTGTGGCCCCATCGATCCAGCCTGTGCTGCCTTTGGGAGAGGTTGACCTTCCCTCCATTCCTGATGAAGAGCTTATGCCCAAAATATTGATTATTCTGCTCCTTGGATGCTGCCTGACCTGCTGTGGTTTCCCAGCAACACACTATCAACTCTGATCTCCAGAATCTTCAGTCCTCATTTCCCCTTCCCCCCACTCGCTCATTACAAACAGAAATGACTGGTGGTGAGTTTAACCCTGAGCGTCATCACAGCTGAGGCAGAGGGAGAGAAGGTCACACCTTCATGGTGGTAGCACCCTTAATTAATCCACTGCAATCACTCTCGGGGCTGCAAGAATTCAACCTCCCTCACTCAGACAGCTCCCTCCCTGTAAGGTAATATTGCTGCACCTGGTTTAGGGCTAATTGACCATTGAAATACGACTATGGCTAGCCAGCACTGGCTGAGCAGACAACCACAACTGCAATGACCCCGGCTCCTTGTAATTGGGGAGCACATTAGGAACTACAGAGTGCACTGCCTCTGAAATCCCTCGCTTACTGAGAACACACTCTCAGTATTCACCTTTCTCAGCTGCCATCTCAATTTCATGACAAATTCTGTGAACTATGATCCTGCCCCACTAGCTGCCTGATGAAGGAGCAGTGCTCCGAAAGCTTGTACTTCCAAAGAAACCTGTTGGACTCTAACCTGGTGTTGTGCGATTTTTAACTTTGGCCAAATGAGCTGCCATCTCAGGCTAAATTGTTTTTCATCTGAGATTTGAGAAGATTAAGGCCTAATCTTCAATCCCCATCACAAAGCCTATTCTCTATCCATCACTTAGAGACACCTGCAGGCAACACAGAGTAACACACTGACGCTCACTGAGATACCTACAGGCAGTGCAGAATAACACACACACACTCAGAGACACACCTACAGGCAACACTGAGTTAACACACACAGAGTCAGGCAGCACTGAGTAACATGTTCACAACCCTAGCTGCCTGTAGGTGTCTCTTTGAATAATACACCCACACTCAGAGTGACACCTACAGGCAGCATTATGTAGTACACTCACTCAGAGAGACACAGTCTGCAGTGTCAGTGATTGGCCTCAGATCATTTCAGGTACAACACAGCATGAAGCAGAGTGCACAGTGTGATCCCAGCACCTGAGTTTGGACCGGAGAGTGAACACGGAATGCCTCAGATTGTAATTATTGAATCCCAACAGCTTTCAGTTTCTATTCTGTTTGTAATCTTGTAATCTCCACAGATTCCGGACCAACTGGATTATTTGAAACTGATTGCTGATTGGCTGTCAGTATCATCTACCACGGATTGACAGGCCACGTAGCCAATTGTGACAATGTCATGCTGACATGCAGCTAATCAGCTGAATGGAGTGGTCCATTTCCAAAGCACACAGAGATAGAGACTGAATCTTCATCATCTTTATTCCCTTTTCCAGACTGACATTGACAGAAAACAGACAGCAATTAACAGCCCAGACAGAGGAAGCTGCACAAAATAACAGCTACAATGGCTTTTGAGGAAAACACTTGTGGAGATTTTCTCAATAACATGAGAATCCTGCCCTTCAAATAGTGACAAAAACCTTAAATTGGAACTGGCTGCTGAGCAGGAAGGAGATCTGATTTATTGAAGCAGAAATTTCGAAGGTTCACATTGTTTTGTACAGCTGACAGCCTTCCGCAACTTCAAGAGATTTTACTTGGCATCACAAATCAACCCTGTCCCAATCAAAAAGTCCCAGAATAGGGAGAGCATGAGGTTTGACACAGCGTAAAGCTCTATCTACACTGTCCCAATGAACTACCTTTACTTCTGAACCTCAGAAGTGTCCCTGAGCCAGTCCTGAGAAGGAAGAGAGTTGAAATTCAGTGCTGACAATGATCTTTGTCCTGCCAGTTCAGCCCTGTTCTGTTTAAAGTTGTGTCTCCTCTGTGGACTGTCTCAAACACTCTACACACATTCTGATCTCCTGATGCTCTTGCTGAGGGGAGAGAGGAGGGTCACGTGGGTGAGGGCGCAGGAGAAGCGAGCGTTGGACTCCCAGTCAGACCCAGAGAGGGTCAGCAGGCTGCTGACACTGTAGGTGCTGTCCGAAGCTCGCAGGTAGTTGCTGGTCTGAACCCCGTCCGAAATGACTGCACCGTCCTTCTTCCACTGCACCTCCAGCTCATCGGGATAGAAGTGATTGGCAAGACATACCAGGGTGGCAGTGCCCTTGGCATTGACCTGCTCCGGGGAGGGGGGCAGCAGGGTCAGCTTGGGCTGAGAGTTCTCACGGCCTGAAAGACAAGAGAAACAATTTTAATCCCTGCCATTCAAAGGGATTTCAATTCTCAGAATATTCACTGGTAAAATGTTTGAATATTTGTCTCCAATACCGAATAAACCAGTCAAAATAATTTACATTTTTAAAATTGATTCTTGGGATATGAGTGTCACTAGCAGGAGCAGAATTTATTGCTCATCCCTAATTGCCCCTGAGAAGGTGATGGTGAAAGAGAAGGGACAGTTTTGGACCGTCGTTTGGGGAATGAATGTGGGCAGATGGAAGAGCTAAAAGATGGCGAGCATTTTAGTGAGAGTGATCAGAACTCAGTGAAATTGAAATTAAGGATGGAAATGGAGAACCATGGATAAGTGTAAAAGTTTTCATTTTACTAAATGTTTCAGTAATTTAGTAAAAGTGGACTGGAACCAGTGACATGATGGGAAATCAGTGTCAGGGCAGTGGGAGCCCTCAAGTGACAAGACAGAGATCATTCAGAATCTGTTCCCACAATGAGTAAGGGTGGGACTCCCACATCTAAACTCTTAGCCTGGGATGTCAAAAGGCAGCCAGTGTAGGGAAGACCAAACAGGGAAGGTGATGTTGGTTATCTGGAGATCAAACCTGCAGAAAGCTGAGAGAAGGATAGAAAATGCAGGATTAAAATTGAACAGGACCTGAGGAAGGCAAAGAGCTGACAGGATGAAATATGTCCAAGTGAATCAGGGAAATCCCAAAGAACAAGAGGATTGGGGTCATGTACTGACATGGATTGGGAACTGGTTGGCAGACAGGGCAGGAAGAACAAGTCTTTTTCTGAATGGCAGGTAGTTACCAGTTGGGGTACCACAGGGGCCAGTCCTTGGTACCCAGTTATTCATAATATAATAGAGTTATAGAGTCAGAGAGACCCAAAAGACCCATCAGTTCATTGTGTCCACATTGGTCAAAAAACAACAACCCAATAATTCTCATCCATTTTTCCAGCATGAGGGAATTAGATGCAGTATGTGTTCAAGAAGGAATTAGATTTATTTCTTTGGATTAATGGGATCAAAGAATGTGGGGAGAAAGCAGGAACAGGGGACTATGTTGGATGATTGGCCATGATCATATTGAATGGTGGAGCAGGCTTGATGGGCTGAATGGCCTCCTATGTTTGATGTTTCTATCTGTTTCTCAGATATTGAAGGAATGTCTCTTGTCAATTTGAACCTGGAAGTCACATGTGTGTGGAGGTGGAAGATGTGGCCATGGTGATTAATGAATGCGGGTCAGTAAGGTGGTTAAGAAGACACATGGGATAAACTGTTTTTCTTTTTCCCTTGATGGAATGAGGTCATTGCTGGATCGGCAGCATTTATTGCCCTTCCACAACCGCCCAGAGGGCAGTTTAGAGTCAACCACTTTACTGTGGGTCTGGAGTCACATGGTAACGATGACCGTTTCCTTCCCTAAAGGTCATTAGTGAATCAGATGGCTTTTTCCTAACAATCAACGATGGTCATCATTAGACTCTTAATTC